>NW_027040955.1:0-114636 GCF_037179485.1 Ochlerotatus camptorhynchus
GAAGATGATGCGCAGTGGGGGGAAGTCGTGAAAATCGGACTTTTTGGTCAACGTAGGCGTGCATGTTTTCTTCTTCTGTGAAATGTCATTTTTTTCACGACGCAATATCAACTGAAAAACTTGTAAGGGACATGGACGCTTGAGGTCATGAATGTGGGACTTGGTGGTACTTTTGCCCGGAATGGGCATGCTGGTGAGCCCTATCAGAATCTTTACAATTACCGGTGAAGCCGGACCGGAATTCCTAGCGGTTAAGATGTGATGATGGAGTCGTGTTTATTCGTTCCCGGGTGTTGGTTAATTCCTTGGTAATTCCCGACTGGATTCAGCTGAAAAACACTAAGTCGGAAACTACCAAGGAATTAACCGAAGTGCACCAACACCCGGAACTGATAAACACGACTCCATCATCACATCTTAACCGCTAGGAATTCCGGTCCGGCTTCACCGGTAATTGTAAAGATTCTGATAGGGCTCACCAGCATGCCCATTCCGGGCAAAAGTACCACCAAGTCCCACATTCATGACCTCAAGCGTCCATGTCCCTTACAAGTTTTTCAGTTGATATTGCGTCGTGAAAAAAATTTCATTTCACAGAAGAAGAAAACATGCACGCCTACGTTGACCAAAAAGTCCGATTTTCACGACTTCCCCCCACTGCGCATCATCTTCCAGCCACTGCCATAGCAACAGCAGTGTAACCAAATTTTCGCATGCCAAGAGTCTATATAAGTAAGACTGCTGCTAACAATCGTCAAGAGGCTTCTTAGGTAGTTTCGAAGCAGACGTGTTTTCATCGCTCTCCATCCCATTGAACAAAACCACACGACTAATCAAAATGTTTGCTAAAAATGCTAAAAATGTCGTGATGCCGGAAAGAACCGGTCCGGTCGGAATGCAAGACCGATGACCTTACCGGCATTCATGCGTCCCGACCCTAATGGCGAGCTTGCGGCTATGTATAACCGCATCAAAGCGGCTTCTACAAAGCCCAAGCTGTCAAAGTGCCGGGACCGTTGGGAAATGCTTAAAAGACTACCGGTGACGGACGAGTATGACAACGTAAGGTCACCGGTAGCTGACTTTATCCGCCGGACATTTATAGCACCGAAAAGCAAACAGGTGATTGGTGAGGGTTTTGGGAGTGCAGCTCAGAGAACCGACTTGAAACTACCCAGGTTGCCTCAACCGCGGGTAATGGTAAGAGTGTTTTAAATGTAGATTTTCATGACGTAGAATTTGTAGATTTTCAGGAATTAGTAGATAGGGCTCCACAAAATTCAGGTCAGGGCTTTAAATGTAATATAACCGATATTGATTCGATATTGACTGCAGGGTTGGCCGAGGTACAGTGCTGCCAGACGACGGTGGCAGTGTTCGAAGCATACGCGAAAATACAACATAACATTTTGGAAAGTTTGACGTATGCACCGAGCACTGCCAACGCGTCTACACAGACGTCAACTCCCAAACTCCAGCGTTCCCAGATGAATCTGGTTTATGCTGGATTTTGGGAGCAATGTACCTCGCGACAACATTGTGGTGTACAAACCGAGAAGGAAAATTTGACGTTTTCGATGCAGCCTACTGTGATGCTGCTTGAAAATTCTAGCCGCCCAAAACCAACTTGGGTAAAAACGATTTTTGGCTGGAAACCTCTCGGCTTGGTATTCATGGTTTCGGCCATTTTCCTCGGTTTGTGGGAAATTCAAAATCTTTTCTAGTAGTTTGGCTTTGTGTTTATGTGATTAGATCGAGCTCACTGGTGGTCCAATGAATTTCATTCAAATTTTTAGCTTCTCCGAGGACTTCTAAAGAGTATAGGTGTTGTAGCCGGGTACGTACGAATACTTTGAGCTACCACCTTGCCTCTGACGAATCCTCGGAACCCATCAACACTGAATAGGGAACTTTTGGCGACCAAAATTTGTTTAGGGACCGTGCTTGGAAAGGTATATCAATTCCATCCTTTTGGAAGTGCCTTCCAAGCAAACCAATCGATGTGGCAGAATGCTTTCATCGAAGTACTGTTTATGAAGTTCGAAGGACCACTACCGTGCGCTCGGTCGTCACATTCCAGAGTAGCAATGTTAGGTTTTAGATATAGTAAATATTTTGAAAAAGAATTAGATAGGTTGATAGGAGCTAGGGCAGGAGCACATATGTGATTGGCAGGGAATGTGGTGGGAGTTTAAATGTACTGAAAAACCACATCTTTTTATGATTTTGATCGAAACTGGTTTTTAAAATCGGTTTGGATCGAAATTAGGAAGAGAGGTGACTTTTCAGTACATTTAACGGGGCTTATCACATATGTGCTCCTTTTATCTTGTTAGTCAGCTAACTCCAAATTTGCGGATCTCTCTAGTTAGTTAGGAGGGTGGTATCACATTTCCTGGATTTTAATTTCAGAATGGGCCATTTATTAGCATAAAGTTTTCGGCAATATTTTAGTTTTCGAATATATGAAAAAAATTAAAGCTTTAAAAATTTGATAAAAATGGGAATTTTGCCTTCTTTTAACGTTCATTGCGTTGTTATATTATTTTTTTTTATCTTTTATGTTCGTTTACTGATTGTTATTTTTTAATTTGATATTTGTATAAAGAAGGCAATATTCCCAGGAGCAAAATACATTTTATACATTCTGGTAAATGGCCCATTTGGGGAAATGATACTCCGGGAAATGTGATACCACCGTTAGAAGGGCTTTTAGTCAGTTAGGAGCTAGGAAAGGAGCACATATGTGATTGGCAGGGAATGTGGTGGGAGTTTAAAGGTACTGAAAAGCCACCTCTTTTGATGATTTTGATCGAAACTGGTTTTGAAAATCGATTTAGATCGAAATTAGGAAGAGAGGTGACTTTTCAGTACATTTAACGGGGCTTATCACATATGTGCTCCTTGCATCATATTTAGTCAGCGACCTTCAAATTTGCCGTTCTCTAATATTAGCTAGTTAGTTAGAAGCGTGGTATCATTTTTCCCGGTTTTTAATTCCAAATGAGCCATTTATGTCCTGCAATAGTTTCGTTTTCAAAATATTTAAAAAATGAAAGCTTAAAAATTTGAATAAATTGGGAATATTTCTTTCTTTAACTGTTCATTGCGTTGTTGTTTTTATCTGCTATTCATGCTTGTGATTGAATTCGATTTTCGAACAAAGAAGGCAATATTCCCAGGAGTAAAATTTTGAATGAAGAATTAAATATTTCCGTTGTGAATGCACAAGGTTTTATACTTTCATATAAATGGCTCATTTTGGAAAATAAAACTCCGGGACATGTGATATCATCCTGAGAAGCGTTTTTTTTAATCAGTTAGGAGCTAGGAAAGGAGCACATATGTGATTGGCTGGGTTTGTGGCGGGAGTTTAAAGGTACTGGATTCTTTGTTCAGTACTTTTAACGGGGCTTATCACATATGTGCTCCATTATTCTTGAAACACAGGATAGAGTCGACTTCAGGTCAGAAAAAGTTGGTAGTTTGAGTGAATCTGTATTTAGTAGAAAAGAGCTAGGACAGGAACAAGAATGTAATAAGCAGGAAATGTAGTCCCACATTTGAGATGTTCTGCAACTTTTACTGTTGTCAATTAAAATTTTAACTGTGCCTTATTAGTATAATATCAGTTAATGTAATACTTTCAAGTTAAAAAAAAACAATCCCATCCCATATTTTGTTGGAAGTAAAGTGTTCAGTTCAGTGTTTCAAGTCGATGGTGTCGCTCAATTTTGTTGATTTAAGTGTTTAAGGCTTCAAAAGATCCTGTTGACAAATGAGTTATTCAAATAGTATTGCCTAACTAAAGCTAACCAAGACACCATTGTGGAATGCTCTTCGGCAGGGGAACTATGCCATTAGCGCGAAGCATTTTTAAACCACTGATGCTGGCGCCAACTAGTATTGTTTTTACAATTTGGTAATCACTTGGTTCAAAAGGATCAGATCCGCCGTTAGCACAAGATGGGTAATGTCGTTTTCGTTTTAAGGTGTAGATTTAGGATGTACCTTTGTTTACAAACACAATGATGTTGAGCTTTCAAAGACTCGCGCTTATTCCTGCTTACACTACACCGGTGCTACACCGCAAAACGAAAACGACATAAGTGTGTCAGTTTTAGTGTTCCTCTAATTGACCCTGTTGAGGTGGTAATTTCGGTTCATTGTGCGATCCCACATGGCCAGATTTGTATTTTTCAGATATAATCCTAAATAGGACCTAGATTATTTAATACTCTAGTAACCTCAAGTCCGTGCTCTGTCACAATGTTTCATTGTGATTAATCAACACTCAAAGGGGTAAAATATCAAATTTGGGGTGAATTTGAAAGAAAGGGAATTTGGAGTGCTGAGCGCACTGCCTACTGGACGATTCTGAAGCCTGGTCAAGTGAGTGGGGTATGGGTTTATTTGATTGAACGTCATTTTCAATGTATATGTTGATACATTCAAACCATTGGCATTTGAGATAGGACAGAGATAGGATGCTGAGGGCCGCTTAGGGGGAGCGTAACCCATGTTATGGTTTCCATTTATTAAATAGCTCAGATAGACTAGAAATGACAGGTTCATAGTGAGAAAATGTACCATATGGGGCACGTTCACTGATCAAAATCCGATTCACATCGTCAGGCCCTGTCCAAGAATAAGGGGATTGACAATGTTTTGTCAAGTTTTATTTTGCATTTGCATTTTGCACGTAATACTCTAGTACACTGGGTTACATGTCTTAGACCAGTTCCAGATTAGTTTGCTATTAATATGGAAGAAAGTCGTTATGCCATACGGTCTAGCATAGGCCACGACCAAAATTTCCGTAGGTTCACACCTAGTTTAAGTACAGATGGGCGGGCGATAGTCGGCCAGGGTGTGAGCTGAGCAATAACAATAACAATAACAATTGTGTGATCTCGTCTTGCTGGATAAAATTATAAACATGGTTTGCCGCTATAATCAGTTCAGATCTCCTAACAATCTGACGCTGCACATCAGTTTCAAATAATTAAAAAAAATAGAATGTTATTAGTTACAGCTTATTGTCAAAACTGCCAACAAAATCACTTGAGTTTAAAGAGAAACTTCAAGGAATCCATCCACTTCGCGTTTTCACTGGCACTAATCTCGCCATTCAGAAGTCATACATATCTGAAAATTGAATGAGGTGCTTGCTTCTCTGCATGTAGACTAATTTTGGATTTTGTCCATTAAGTAGGTAGATTGCCAGATGTGTGCCAATGAAAATGCGAAGTGGTTAAACAAACTGTATGGAAAGAATTCCATCAATTGTGTCCTTAACGTTAAAAATTGAGGCACTCGATTCATTTGGCAATGAATTAGTCTGCGAGTAAATAACGTAGCTCATCCGTGAAGAAAAGGATGGACGAAGGTCTGCGGTCGAACCTTTCAAACAAATAACTATACCCAGATTAAGGATGTGCGTATCACCTGTTTCGCCATAATAGTAAACAAAGACGTACCTTTGTTAAACACGATGCCGATTACATGAGTGCTGCTGCAACATTGTTCTGACGGCTTAAATTCGGAGGTTTTGGACCAGCTTCAAATATTTGTTCCGGCGATATCCGAAGTGGACCAGACTTCCCCGGTTCCGCAGCAGGTTCAGCAAACGCTTTCCATATCGCTACCTGCATTTGGAGAAAAATAATTAGAAGTTTATTCATAAAACAACTCGTTCAGAAAACTACCACGTATTCTTCTTGCTTCGGTGCTCCACAAATTGATGCCGAAAGACTTATTCCCTATCACCAATCCTATTGAACGGTTTGCTACAAGTTGGAGTTCGCTTGAAGTCCTATTACGGGAATGCTGATTTGCACTTAACTTGAAGAACATTTTCACCTTCGCTCGTTCGAGAAATGCATCGCGAGACAAGATGCATTTCGTCAACCAAAGAAATTGAACGGCACTTCATTCCGCCATAAGCTTCAAAATTCGTTGGTATGTAGAAGTCAGCTTCTTCTTCTTATTCTTCATGCTTCTTTATGGACTAGTGGCTAACGACTAAATGACCAGGCCGCTACTTACTTGATCAAAAGCTGTCAATTCTACCGATTGAAATTAACAAAGCCTACTTCGATCTGTCTTATGTTTTGAAATTATCGTTTCATCGCTGTGGAGAAGGAAAGTACCAACCACATAGAATGAGTTGAAATATGCGTCCATTGCTAGTGTGCATCGTGTGCAGGGAGCTACTCTCCTTTTGGCTAGACTGACACACTGGTTCCTCACCCACATTTGCTATGTTTAAGGGACATTTGTGCATAATTTGGATGTATGTATATTTTGTGGCTTATGGCGGGATTTTTCGTGCCTTGATCGGTTGGAATACAACAGTGGTTTGATGGAAGTATGGCGCAAGCTCCCGGTGAACGGTTTTGAAATCTAATAGAGTTCGGGAGTCGGGAGATCTTTGAAAACGAATCATATTTGTAGTGCAACCGAAAGCGTGATCTAGAGTATTTAAATAGCTTCAAAGACATAAACAGTCATGCCCGTTGCAGATTTATGTAATAAGGGGAAATGGATGTAATTGTCGGCCTGAATGCCTCTAATTTGGGCCCATACATAAATTCAGCAATCGACTAAATTTTCAATAGCGACCAAAAATATCAATTAGAACCATCTCAATGACGCGTTCATCTAGATAAAATTGATAAATAGCTGGTTTTTAGATATGGGCCCAATCTTAGATCCATAGGCCAACATTAGACCCATTTTGCCTATATTTTCATTAGTTTCCACCCAGCCATCGTCATATCATACATCATATCAGACAAACAAACATATCACTACCATAGTTTTCATCGAATACGTATTTAACGGTCAATATATGTTCTTCGTAGTAGAAAGCCTCCTAAATAAAGCTAAATTAATTAATTCTAGATAGAGCTGGAATTAGGGCCTAACAGCTTTTGTAAACAATGACTTCTATCGACGATTTCTAGAAATTCAAGACTCGCCCACGCATACCAACATCCTCATCAGGTAGGGAAAGACTTCCCCTATCAGATGGTTATGTTGGTTTGCGTGGACGTGCCTTGAGTTCCTAAAAATCATCGATAGAAGTCATTGTTTACAAAAGCTGTTACGCCCTAATTCCAGCTCTATCTAGAATTAATTCTTCGTAGTTGGTAGAATCGCTGCTCGAGGCGCTCATAATCAATTCCCTTGCGCTTGACGTATACACACACTACCCAACATCGGTTGTGCGCTTTACCCATGATAGTGTACTCAACAGATGACGATGTTTTACAGTGAAAAATATTCCAAGCGTTATGTCTGGTTGCCTGTGCATAAATTTGTTGAAAAACAAAATGACTGAAATTTTACATATTAATACAAGATAAATGTGGTTGAGTAATTATGATTATTCAATGATGATAAAGGCTTTAAGTACATATTGCGATGGAGACTAATAGAGAATTGATGGAAGTTGAGGATCAGCCGCGAGATAATTCGTAGGAGGAAGTAAATTCATGTTCCTCTTCGATCCTTAACTCCTCCGGACATGGAGATGACGATGACATCTACGATGATGACGACGATTATGAGGACGGCATAAATGTGACTCTGTTGTCGACAGCTGCTACTACTGAATCCAACGAGGAAAATGTTGGAATCAAAAAGACGGAAAAGGAGGTAAATGCTCCTCTTATGCTTGCTGCTAGCGGTAGCTCTGCTGAAGTTGATACCGAATCACCGATTGAGGCTACAGTCCCAAAAAAGGCCAAGCGTCTGAATGGACCTGCTAAAAAGAGGCTCAAATACTTGGTAGCTCATGGTCATTCCTATGAAGATGCTCGTGTATTGGCTGAGAAGCCTTTCAAAGTACCGTATTAGGATCCAAACAAGCGTCGCAGAAATGCAGAGCTAAGCGAATCCAATTGTAGCGATACCAATCCACCGAAAAGGATTTCTCTAAACGCTGATAGAGGAAATGCAAAGTCCTCGGTTCAGTCTCGGCTGGAGAAAGCCAGACAACAAGGCAATGGAGAATCGTCAAACATAAAGGAGCCAACAAGTAACAATGGCTCCCCAAAACCGTCTTACAGTGAGGCATTAAACTTTGTTAGGATTGGAATTCTGCCCGATGGCTATCCAAGCATTGAGTTAACCACACAACAATTAGTTCCCACCCAAAAGGCAATCTTAACAAAAGTAGCTGGACAAAGGAAGGAAAGAATAAAACCAAAGTTCGGAATCTGCCTGTTCCGGTCGGGTCACATGATTATCATCTGTAAGAATCACGACACCGCCAAGTGGTTAAAGGCTACAATTCACAGTATTAAGCCATGGGAAGAAGCTCGTCTCATTGCAGTCGATGAGAAAGATATTCCTCGGCCTGAAATACTACTTGGCTTCTTTCCACGCAGTGTTGAGGGCACAAATGAGGAAATCCTTGCATATGTGGAAAGTCAAAATGAAGGGTTAATGGTTGATTCCTGGAGAATTATTAAGGGATACACGGTTAAACAGCATCACGTGGAGCTTCTCTTCACTGTTGATGCTGTTTCTATGAAGACTCTGGAAAACTGTAAATTTACTGTGGATTACAAATTTGGCGTTGCCTATATAAGGAAAAAAGCCTCCACGAAATCAGATGATACAAGAGATAAACAAGGTCTCAAAGCTGCTAATAAGGTTAACCTATACTGGGTTCCTGGTCATTGCGGAATCGAAGGGAACGAAAAAGCTGATCAATTGGCTAAAGTGGGATCATCAATGCAATTTATTGGACCTGAACCATTTTTAGGATTATCTTATTGTGCTCTTAAAATGGAGTTCAATAACTGGGAAAGAATAAAGGTACAGTGCAACTGGAATAATACTTTAAATGCCCGGCAATCAAAACGATTCATAGAGCCCAACGCTTTGCACACACAAAAACTGCTGACCTTATCGAAACACGATTTGAGTACATATACTGGTTTGATTACAGGACACTGTCCTAGTAAATATCACCTTAAACTTATCGGAAAAGTTGATGAAGACAGATGCCGTTTTTGTAAACTAGAGAGTGAGAGCTCTAAACATTTGCTGTGTGACTGCGTTGCACTATTTCACAAACGAGGTATATATCTAGATAAGGGGCTTATGGAACCCTGGGAAATCTGGGCTGCTTCTCCCAATCAAGTTATACTGTTTGGGATAATTGCCAACAACAGTAGTGGTGGTTGCTCATATAAATAGCATCTTGCCATTGCGTTACGGCAAAATCAAAAGAGGATACACCACAATAGATCAAAGTTATGGTCGCGGTGGTATTATGTCCCCAACAAAGGAAAAAAAAAATTAAGATTATTTTCTCAAGATCAAAGAGTTCAAAAAGCAATTCGTTTAATATAGTGGCGTTACGTGCCTGGGTCTATTTGGGGTGTGTTATACGGGTGTCACTCCTTTAAATCAAGACATTATTACATTTTTTGCAATGCGCATTTAAAATCTTGCAAAATGTCTAGTTTTGATGTACAAACGTTTTTTTTTTCATTGATTCGTTCATAGTGAGCTACCGAGAAATATTCTTCGAAGGTTTGAGAGGAACCCCAGGATCTCCCAGGAGAAGTTAGAAGATTATGGCGGTCGGACATCCAAGAAGTTTCAAGTGAATGATCGTTTCAAGAAAAAGAAAATGCCGAAATTTGCTTCAAAATACCTTATTGTGCAGAGTATCTGCACCTGTGGAAATAGAAGTAAAATATTCGTCACAAAGGGCACCATCAACGGTGAAATTTACAAAAATGAAAAACGTTTGCTACCATTTGCAGCACAGTGAAAACCATTGTTTTGGTCGGACTTCATGGCACTATTATAAAAGCGTGCTGGAATGATATGAGGCTAATTTGGTGCATTTTTACCCCAAGGACATGAATCCACTAAACTGTCCAGAACTACGCCCAATCTAAAGCTATTAGGCCATGATGAAGCGGGAACTCAGAAAGGCCAAGGAGAAAGTAAAGGATGCAAATGACATACGGAGGAAATTCATAAAAAAAATAGAAAATGGTACCGGATACGACTGTACAAGCTCTTATTGATGGCGTGAAGCAAAAATGTTGGGCATTTTATTAAACAACCCCCAAAAAATTATCCAATATATGTATACTGAGCTAAATACATGCATATAACCACCCTACAAATTTGGGTTTTATCTGATAAATACGTGAAATTTGAGAGCATATTAAATGTGTTACAATAATTTCGTGCTCGCCCTTTATTCCTTACATTCGTTTCAACGCTTTGCTCGCCTCTTCCATTATCTTCGCTCTCACTACGGAATCCGCCTAACTGCCCAACAATTCAAATCACATCTCCAAGACCTTCTCAAAGATTCCTCAAAGGTTGCTCAGAAATTATTTGAAATAAATCCAAGTGATAAGAGATCAACTTGAGAACGTCAGGATATTTTTTCATGAGTTCAGCTTGATCAAGTATCATTCTAAAGATATTCAAGTATTTCATAATCCATATCGCATCTCTTAGATTTTCTCTCATATGAAACACGGCGGCTTAGAAATTATTCCAAAGTCCTTCATGTGCTTTAAGAGCTCCATAAAGTCATCTGGATATTTTTTCAAGGCTTCAGGTTGATCACCTACTATTGTACTGAAGCTGCCAAACTGTTCATCAATTCAATTCACATCTCTCGGATATCCTCTCATGATATCTACCGCTTCCATTGAAATCCTTAGTTTTGGCAAAAATGCAAATGGGACCGACTTGCGATGAGCGGCAGATATTTTTTGGAAGCTGACATTTGTGCCTTTGAAGTTTCACGTTAAGTCTTCATTAGAGTATTACCTTAATAGAAAAAAAATCATCCTTAACATTTTAGATTTTGATATCTAACCAAACTTTCGGATCCGTGAACAAACAAATTTTTCAAAGGTCTATTTTTAAATCTCAAAATAAAAATTCATTCGCAATACAGTACAGCCCTGAAGAGCTGCTCATGTTTTAAAGAAGGAAAAATTTCCTAAAATTATTATTTTCGAGCTAGAGCCATTCAGGCTAGTTGATTTCAGGCAGTTAATGTTACATTCGGGCTTGTGTTACAATTCCAAAAAATCCTACTTGATTTTATCCTAATATTTTTCTACAAAATCATAATAATGTTAAATTTTGAAGTCAGGTTGGCCAGCAAACCGGCAAAACCGGGAAATACTCGGAAATTTGAAATGTAGTCGGAAAAACCGGGAAAAACCCGGGAATTCTACGGAAGAACCTTAACATACGATAAAAACAACTTGTGAAACAGAGCTAGTGTTTTCCAAAAGGAAGACTTTCTTTTTTGCCTTATAATTGATATATATATATATATAAATATAAGTTATTTGTCTTTTTTAGGATTTAATTACTCCACAATATTGCAAATTGATTTTCTAATCCTTCAAGTAAAACACTCAAGATGCCGGATGTTACCGCGAGGCAATTAATTTAAAACCAAAACCATAAGATAACCACATAGTTGCATCTCGTTTGCATAGCCCTAGCTGACGTTGATACCAAGGCCAAGAATATGAAATGAAAAAGTAGGGCAAAAGGAGCGAGAGCTCGTTTTACATAATCTAACTGCAGTATTTACTTAGGAACGTTTCTGCGTTCAAGTGGGATAAACACGCCCACGCATGGCATGCTTGCGCATCTAGGTTACGTTTAGCTTTCCCTCTCTGTTTATCCTTAACGAAGGATATAATTATAATGTTTAAACGTTACAAATGTCACATTCTTATTTGTAGAGCCATATCAGATCTGAGTTACGAAAATAAATAAACTTACAAAATATCTGAGAAATCCCAGATCTGAGAGGGCATAGTATATAAGGTCTAAACAACACAAATTTACCCTTTCAAGGGCGATCGGAATTCTAGCTCATTAGAATAGGCCAATTAGGTTAAAGTTCGGTATTGAAAGGGATATGTTAAACCCTAGACAAATCATGTAAAAGTTTTACATAATTATAAGTTGCTAATGCAACACGTAGCCGTAAGATCACTTTGTACAATTTTGTTGAATAAAATTAAGTTTCGTAGGTTACTCCAGATTCTTCTCTTTTTGAATCCGGAAGAACTTTCGGCCTAGAAGGGAAAACTTCTCTCCTTAACCGGAGAAAAAAGTAGCTCCTAGAAGAATTCTTGACTTGGAAGTGAAAACTTCTCCCCTTAACCGGAGAAAAAAGTAGCTCCTAGAATCGAGAAACAGTGTCTGACCTAGTAAGCAAAAGACTCTCCCTAACCGGAGAAGAAAGTAGCTTTTGGCGGCGACACCGGACTTTCGAAAAAAAAATATACGTGAAATCTTAACCTATCCAAAAAAAATTCCGAGCATTAACTTGTTTACGGTTTCAAATTAAATTTTCCATACAGTCCGTTTCAGAATTTCAATGACATTTAGTCGCAGAATTATTATGTTATTCCGCTCAGAATTATCATGGAATTTTTATTAAAATACCAGAAAACTTCTCGTAAGACCATGGAATTCACATTGGAATTCCATTGAAACTCTCCTAAGCATTTTCATGGAATTCTGCTTAGAATTACATTGAATCTATCCTGAGATTTCAACACCTTTTAAATTCTTCTCAAAATTTCCTTTGAACTCTAGGAAAATCTGTTCTTAGAAATGTATCAGAAGTGTCTTCAGAAATATCTTGGAGTTCTCCTCAGAAAGCCCTTAGAATTGTCTTGAAGCTTTCCTAAGAATTTCTTTAAAATTTTCCATCTTTTTTAAATTATAATCAGAATACTATTCCTTTAATATTTAACTCCGGAATTCCCTTCCCTTGAGCCAACAAAAAAACATTAAGTCACTCACAAACAGGTGACTCACTTCGCTTGCCTTCGCTAACACAGCAGGCATTTTTCCATAGAAAATGTACGCTCAGTCATGCAAAACAAGGATTGGGTACCATCACGGAAGAATAAATCTGCTAACTGAGCTACTGACTGAGTGTTCTGCTGTCAGTAACTCGTTTACTTCCCAATCATTCTGACTCTCACGAGGCAGTGGATGATGATGCGGATGACTGTTCATATGCATATCAAAATGACTCATTGAGCCTGACTGTTTCACGCACTGGCCCCCAGCAGAGCAAAATATTACATTTTGAGTTTTCTTTTCACAGTCAAAGATTGTTAAAAAATATCCGAATCGATTTTTGTTTTTCTAAATCTAGTATCAGGATCATTTGTATAAGTAATAAATGTTGAAGAAATGTCTTAGTCGAAGATTCTAAATGAATGTTAAAACCTCAGAATCAAAGATATTTTCTTAAATCCTTTCTTGTCCAAAATTTGCAACAATTTTTCTTAGACCTCATTTCTTCAAAGTTTAAGATTTCTTAAACAATTGTTAATTAAAGCTTTTACTCGTTACAATTGGAACTAATGAAAAAGTCAACCAGTGACCTTACAAAAAACCCATTAGTAAATTCTGAAGCTTTGAAAACATGAGGTGTTGACTTTAACCCATGCGTACGCAAGCTGCTCCCATTTCGTCATAACTTGACCGAGAGCGAAGAGAAGCTAAGATAAAATTATCGAAAACAAATTAAATCTTCTTTCGAACATGCAAATGCATGACAAAAATAATCAAAACACGTCGAGCAACGGAAGGTATCGAGTAAGGAATATATCGAGTTAGGGAGAGCGCATTACTGGCCAAATTGAAGGAACATGCAAATCCACGTGATTTTGGAGAAGGAAGAAACACGTGAAAGTAGCGTGAGATATGTGGTACTTACCGCAGGAAGTGAGATGCCCAGCAACAGACGGTGAAAACATAACGTTTGTCACATCGTTGGAAAACGATTTCCATGTTAGAATCATTTCCGCCTCTCGCCAGTTCCACACGGTCAGCATGTAGTCCGGATCGCATCCCTGAGAAACCAGTAGCCCTCCATCGGCACTGTAATCTTCTCGGCTGTACGCTTGGGTGGTTCCATTGTGCAGGATGTTCACGACGCTCATTTCCGGATACTGGTAAATAATTATCGGTGGATTGGTCCCATTCTCTCCCACCGTCTCCGGTTGAGCTTCACCTAGTTGTAACGGTTTGATTTGCCACATTGAAGAAGTGAATTAGATTACCGGAAGCAAACACCAGCACGTCATCGTCGATTTGGCAAAGGTTGAACGGACGCTTGCAGTCATATCCATAAAAATAACTGAGGAAGATAATTATGCAATAAACGCAACCGATATTCAAATTAAGTTAACTTACTTGAACTCCAGTATTTCCGAAGGAATTGTACAGGAAGATACTTCTAATAGGCTTGGACATCATGGATTTTCCAGCAATTTTACAGATCCTTGACTTGCTTGTGCGATTTGAAAATTTGAATTCATTTGTTACCGCCTGTCAATAACCACCACATTTCTAAGGTTGCTAAGTTGAGTGCATTGTCGGTTAGCAACAACTCGCTCGATTTTGACCACTTGTTGTAGTTTTCGGGCAGTCCTATCTGCGTCCCTACATGCGGTAGCTATCACTCAACACAAAGAGATTTTTTTTTTTTTTTTTTTTTTGTTAATTACTTTATTTGTACAGGCTCATTCGAATAAACTTTACAGAGCCAAGTTATCATTTTCTTTATACATTATAAATGTCTTAAATCTAAAATTAAAGGATTGGAACCGATTACTCGCGGTCTTCTCGAGGTTAGTGGATGACAATTGTTTGGATCGGGAGAGGGAAAAGGAGATTTGGAATATGATTTATGATTCAAAAATTTCACTATTTCTAAAACAAATACTTAATCCTATCGACGTTATATCAACTCTGTAATTATACAATTATTACAGAAACAAATCCACAAAAAAAAATACACACACACATACAAAACACAAACTAAACACAAGGTTAATCAAACTTACAATCTATGGTTAATATTCTTCAAGAAAACATATATGAGTTGCATAAACTCCAGATCGCGTCTAGCCAAAATATCCCGAACTGGAACATTAGGTTGTCTACCTCGAGCCCGAAGGGAATCGTACAACTCGGATCTGACTCCACGGTGCTCAGCACATGACCAAATAATGTGATCTGCGTCCTGGTAACCTTGTCCACATTCACAGAGATTACTGTCCCCCAGCTCAACACGGAACAAGTGAGCGTTTAACGAGTAGTGATTGGACATGAGGCGAGACATCATACGAATGAAGTCTCGACCCACATCCAACCCCTTGAACCAAGGACACTTCGACACCTTAGGGATGATTGAATATAACCATCGTCCCAAACTCCCTTCACTCCATTTATTTTGCCAGCTGGCGAGGGACTGTTGACGATAAATGAAGAAAAATTCGTCGTAGGCGATTTGTCGATCGTAAATATCGCCTTCCATAGCGCCCACCTTAGCAAGTGAGTCAGCCATCTCATTGCCCGGAATCGAGCAATGAGATGGGACCCATGCAAAGGTGATGACAAAAGATCTTAAAGATAAAGCACTTAGAAGCTCTCGTATTTTCATGAGAAAATACGAGGAGTGCTTTACCGGCCTCATGGAGCGAATAGCCTCGACAGAACTGAGACTATCCGTAAAAATAAAATAATGATCTGGTGCAAGTGAGGCGATCGTTTCTAGCGTACAATGTATTGCCGCCAGCTCAGCAACATATACGGAACAAGGAGCTTGAAGCATTCGAGAGGCGCTATGAAATTCGTTATAAATACCAAAACCAGCGGACGCCTCTATTAGTGATCCATCTGTGAAGAACGATCTTGCGGAATCAACTTGGCCAAACTTTGCAGCGTAAATTGACGGAACAATCATGGAACGATGATGTTCTGGGATTCCACGAATCTCCCGCGTCATAGATAAATCAAAACTAACTGAATTGCCGAAGTCGGAGAAGCATACACGATGGGGATTATGCTGTGAAGGGCTGACATCCTGAGTTATGTACACGTAGTACAATGACATAAAACGAGTTTGAGGGTTTAGCTCAAGAAGCTTCTCAAAGTTTGCAATCACCAGTGGGTTCATAATTTCACAACGGGTGAGGAGCCTGAGGGATAATTCCGAAAACCGATCAGAGAGTGGCAACATGCCCGCTAACACTTCGAGACTCATCGTATGAGTCGAGTGCATGCATCCTAACGCGATACGAAGACAGCGATACTGGATCCGTTCCAGTTTGATGATGTGCGTTTTAGCCGCCGACTGGAAGCAAAAACTACCGTACTCTAAAACCGATAAAATCGTTGTCCGGTACAACGTTAGAAGATCTTGCGGATGGGCTCCCCACCACGTTCCGGTAATTGTTCGGAGAAAATTGATCCTTTGTTGGCATTTCCGCTTCAGATACTCAATGTGGGATCTCCAGGTGCATTTTGAATCGAACCAGACCCCAAGATATTTGAAGGACATAGAATGAGTGATCGGTTTACCCAAAAGTTGAAGCTTTGGTTGTGCTGGGCTATGCTTCCTAGAAAAAACGACCAACTCAGTTTTCTCCGTGGAGAATTCGATACCTAGCTGGATAGCCCAAGTAGACAAATTGTCTAAGGTATCCTGTAAGGGTCCTTGCAGGTCGGCCTCTCTGGGTCCTGTCATAGACACTACTCCGTCATCTGCAAGTTGTCTCAACGTGCAGTTGTCCCTTAGACAATTGTCAATTTCTCTGACGTAGAAATTATAAAGAAGGGGGCTTAAACATGAGCCCTGGGGAAGACCCATGTAGCTAAATCGTGAAGCTGTAGAGTTTCCATGAGAAAAGCTCATATGTTTCTCTGACAGCAAATTGTACAAAAAGTTATTAATTAATGGAGAAAGGCCACAAGCGTGGAGTTTGTCTGAAAGGACTTCAACCGATACTGAATCAAAAGCCCCCTTAATATCCAAGAAGACAGAAGCCATTTGCTCTTTATTAGCAAAAGCCAACTGAATTTCAGTGGAAAGCAACGCGAGACAGTCGTTCGTTCCCTTGCCCCTACGGAAACCAAATTGAGTATCTGAGAGTAGGTGGTTCAACTCAACCCATTTGTCCAGGCGAAAAAGGATCATTTTCTCCAACAATTTTCGAATACACGATAACATCGCAATGGGACGATACGAATTGTGATCTGACGCGGGTTTTCCAGGCTTTTTAATGGCTATAACTCTCACCCGCCTCCAATCATCCGGAACAATATTAAGCTCCAGGAACTGACCAAACAAGTTCAACATGCGCCTCTTAGCGACGTCTGGGAGGTTCTTCAACAAGTTGAACTTGATTCTATCAGCCCCCGGAGCCGAATTGCCACACGAAAGGAGCGCGAGTGAGAGCTCCAGCATTGAAAAAGGCTGGCTGATCTCGTCTACCGAATTCGTCGTTTCGCGAGGAATCATCTGTGCCGGCACAGAATCAGGACATACTTTTCGCGCGAACTTGAGAATCCAACTATCGGAGTACTCCTCGCTCTCGTTGTTTGAAGACCGGTTACGCATTCTTCGCGCCGCATTCCAAAGCGTATTCATCGACGTTTCGCGCGATAATCCGTCCACGAATTGCCGCCAGTATCCGCGTTTCTTGGCTTTGATGAGGCTCTTGAGTTCGCGTTCAAGAGCCGAGTACGCTTCGAAGTGTACGGGTGTTCCACGTTTCCGGAAAAGCTTAAACGCGTCGGACTTTTTACGATAAACCTCAGTGCATTGCTGGTCCCACCAAGGGGAAGGAGGTTTCCTACGGAAAGACGTTCCTGGAACCGGCCGAGTTTGAGCTTGGAGCGCGCTGTCCAAGATCAGATTGGAGAGGAAGTTATATTCCTCCAACGGTGGAAGCCCTTCTACCGACGTTAGGGCATCTTCTATCACATTCTTGAACTTTGTCCAATCGATATTACGGGTAAGATCGTACGCGACGTTAACGGGTTCCGACGGATTGAACCCACTGGCAACTGAAACTTTGATCGGCAAGTGATCACTACCGTGGGGATCTTGGATCACATTCCACGTGCAATCCAACGATAATGAGTTAGAGCAAAGTGTGAGGTCTAATCTACTTCCATTCGAGGATGGGCCAGCCAAACGTGTTACTTCTCCATTGTTAAGAATTGTCATATTAAAGCTGTCGCAGAGGTCATATATCAAAGTAGAACGGTTGTCATCATACAGTTCCCCCCAGCCTGTACCGTGGGAATTCAAATCTCCCATAATCAACCGTGGAGCAGGAAGTACCGAACAGATATCTGAAAGTTGTTTGCGATTAACAACGGCTCTAGGAGGAATATAAACAGAAGCAATACAAAGGCTCTTACCTTTAATAATAGCCTGACATGCAACAACTTCAATACCTGGAAATTGTGGAAGATTCACTCTATAGAAGGAATGGCACTTTTTGATCCCCAAAAGTACCCCTCCTCCACGCGAATCCTCACGATCCAGTCGAATAATGTTAAAATCATAAAAAGGAAGATCTATATCTGAAGAGAGCCAAGTTTCACAAAGAGCAAATGCATCACAATCATTATTGTGAACTAAAAACTTAAAAGAGTCTAATTTAGGAATAAGACTTCGACAATTCCACTGTAGAATAGTGATCAAATCCCCGACCTCGTTTGGAAAATTATCCATCGAAGGAAATGATTGCTGCAATGAGGGGCCACTTCAATGTCAATTGCTTCAAGAGGGTCTTCACAGAAGGAAGCATTGCCAGAACAATGCTTTTGAGAGGATCAGAAATATTGAGGTACTTGAGAATATCGTCCACAATTTTATCAAATGAGAACAACCCGGATGAAGAAGGGGCTTCTGTTCTTACAAATGGGCCATCAGGGGTTTTTGATGTCCCCGGGAGAGATGGAAAGTTCTGGTTATAGTCAGTTCTGCGGAAACCAGGAGGAGTTGAAACTTCCTTTTTTCCATCACTCCTTGATTTAGGCAAGCTGATTTGGGGTTCCTTATCTGCAACTTTCCGCGAACGGATGCGTTTTCGTTTCCGTGCAAAACCTTCCGGAAAACTGAAAGAAACTCCCTCCTCAGCCAAGTCAGAGTCAGACTCGTCATCAGACAAAACAGCAAAGGGATTTTTGTCGTTGGTTGATGGTGTGGCTGTTTTTAGCATTGCTGCAAAAGACTGCCTGGAACGCTCCTTAAGAGAGCGTTCTAGTTTCTCCCCGCGTTGTTTGTACGCCGGGCACGATGAGAGACCATGAGGAGTTCCCTTACAGTACACGCATTTTGGTGCAGTGACTGTGCAGGCGCCATCCTCGTGCTTCTCCCCGCATTTAGAACAGCGTGCCTTGTTGCCACAGTGAGAGGCCGTATGTCCCAACTGTTTGCAATTTTGGCAGTTCATGACCCGAGGAACAAACAAACGCACAGGTAGCCGAAGTTTTCCCAACTCGATGTAGTGAGGAAGGGCTGAACCAGAAAAGGTCACCCGAAACGAGTCTGTGGGGGTAAAGCTCTTTTTACCCTCGCTGAAAGATACTGAGTTCAGCTTCTGGACTTCCAGTATCTCAACTGTGGGAAGCAAGGGGTTCTTGAAACGGCCAACCGCTTGCTTCGCCAAGATCTCGGGGGTCAGACTCGCTTCGGTCACCACACCTTCGATCTCCACATTACGAGCTGGGATGTACACTCTATACTCGAGTGTAAAGAGCTGGGAGGCAGCAATCTCGTTAGCTTGTTTCAGGTTAGAGACGACAACACGAAGTTTATTGTACCTCACCTTCGAGATTTCGGTCACAGCCGAGAACCGCTTCGTCAGATCATTAGTAATTTGCATTACATTCAAAGGTTTCTTTTTGGGCTGAAAGTAAACAACCCATGGGCCAGTCGAGTCTTCTGGGTAGGCTCGCGATCGGGGGCTTATCTGTCCCTGTCCGTTACCAGACTGAGATGACGAAGCAGGGATGGCATCATCTGATTTCTGGGATGACAGACGTTTTCGACCCTTCTTGCTATCGCGTGGCAAAGTGGTGTCATCTTCCGACAAAACGTCCATTTCGTCTTCCGACAAAATGTCCATTTTGCCGTACTAGTGGGAGCGAAAAACGCTCTATCACTGCAACGATAATCAAAATTACTCGGACTCAACAAACGAGAAAAAAAAATACAAACACAGAAACACAAACTTAAAATTTAACTGATGGGAGAAAGAAAGAAACAAGAACAAAAACTTATCTGATAATCCTATACTACTACCACCGAGCGTTTACACAGCAGCAGCGGAGCGACGCGCAGCTTTGATGATCTTCGATCCGCGTGTGCGGGCGGTCTTCGTTGGTGTGTGCTTGTATGAAGCTCGGCACTCAGCTGAACACACGAGATGGATGAGCGGTTTGAATGTGGAGGCAGATGCTGACACTCGATGACGATGATCCGTGTGCACAGGTATGCGTGACCACGCACCGATGGTGCGCAAAATGGTTAGCGAATTGGCAATCGCAAAAACAATTTTCCTTCCGATGATGCCAAAAACACACTTTCTTCTCAGAAAAAAACTCACTTTTTGATAAATTTATCGGGAATTATGCCAGGAATCACTAAGCGAGAAAAAAACTGATTATTTACGTCAGATAATAGCGAGAAAACTTCCAAATTAACGGAGCGCGAAACAAGTCGACCGTACTTCCTTTGAAGATGTCCTGGTTTTGACAAAGAGATTTTTTCCATCATACTTTTCACGTAAGAGCTACGTAATTGTCATGTAGGGGTACTCATTTTATTGAGCCCAAACGTCACTGGATTATCACGTAGAAGTTACATGAATTTGTCAATGGCATTCACTGGTGGATTTCAGTATCACATGTTTTTAAAGTTGTTAACAAAAGATTTTCTTATAATATAAAATCAATTCTGTATAGAAATCTAATAATAGTTGGCAAACCGATTGGGACAATGGAAATCTTGGACGGTGGTTACATTCAATTATTCCTAATGTTTCTTCGAGAGAGTGGTTTAAAGGCTCAGTTAGCACTCGGACTTTGTTGAGACTACACGCGTTGTGATCAGTGCTCTTCAAACTGAACGTCTGGGTTATTCTTCACACTTCGTGTGATCATAACCTTCAATCGGAACCTATTCACTGAATAGATTAAAAATGGACAAAACCAGGAAGAACACGTTGAAAATCGTTTTTGGAAATGCGGCCAAAACACCAGTTCATTTGGATGTACTACGGTTCACAGCAAGAATTTTGAAGATACCAGCGGCAAATGTACACTCCATTTACAAAGATGAAAATGATCGTTGCTTCTACATCAAGTTTCTGGACGACGAGGGATTTAGCCAATTTGTGCGCAATATGGAGGAGCAGTACCGGTTCGAATATAGCGATGGACAATGCATCTACGTCAAGCTGGAAGTGGCAAGCAGACTATTCAGGTACGTGAGAATCTTTAATCTGCCACCGGAAACAGAGGACAAGGACATAGCTGCAGTACTGGGACAGTTCGGCACAATCCGACAACATGTTCGCGAGCGTTACCCTGCTGACTATGGATATAGCGTTTACAGTGGTATTCGTGGTGTCCATATGGAGATAGCGAAGGATATACCAGCCAACCTGTACATTGCGCATTTCAAAGTTCGGATCTATTTCGATGGCCTGAAAAATAAGTGTTTTTTCTGCAAAGCGGAAGGACATATCAAGGCTGACTGCCCCAAGCTGGCGGCCATGAAACCAGCGGATAACAATGTATCGTACAGCGGGATTGTGTCCGGTGCAAAAGCGAACAATGCTCGAACGGATGCCGAGCTAACTACAACACTAGAGATGACCTCGTTGCCCTTGAAAACCAAGGAAATTTCTTCGAAACCGGATGGGAAGGAGGTACGATTCGTAGCACGACCGAATGAGTCAATCGATGCAAACCAACAACACGGTGAAGCGGGTGCGAGTAAGATGGATGGTATCCAAAGCTCGACGAAACGGTCAACGCAGATATCCACAGACAACGAGAGCTCGGGATGTGATGAAACAGCGAAGAGAGGCTGATCGAGAACCAAGAAGGGACGGGTGGAGGAGAAGCAATTGCCGGTGCATTGGAGACTCGATCGAGATCACGAAGTGAAATGAAGGGCGGAGGTAAGAAAGGTGGAGAACGGAAGTAGTCTGGTGACTGGATGAGAATAGTGTGAGCGATGATTTGTTAGTGTGCTTGAGAGTTCGGATGAGATTTTCCTATTCGCTTAAAACTTCAAGGGTTTTTTGAATGTGTGTTAAAGTTTTATGAATGGCTTCAATTGATAATCAGTTCACTAATATTAGGTTAAGTTAGGTTAAGATAGGTTAAGTTCCCTTTTCCCTGTATAAAGGTATGCTTTGGTATGAGTGAAATGGATCAGAATGAATAATGAGGAATGAGTGCAGATGAATGTGTTCCTAACACCGAGTCCGCCGCGGGCAATCGGCTTCCCAAGTTAACGTTAGTACTAGGTTAGGTTAAGGAATTTTCGGAACAAGACGGACAAGATTTGTTAAATAATTTCGACTGTAAAGTACTCAATCTATTGAAATATAATAATTAAAAAAAAAAGGCTTGGATTTGAGTCATGACTTCATTCGCGTGATGAGTAGACTTATGTTCAACCACTACTCGCTACATGCTCATCTCAATAGAATAAACGGTTACGATGACATTAATCACGCAGTTTGGCAATGTACGGATAATGACGCCGCCAGAGAGCGACTTTTGAATACCCTCGGGTACCCGCGATCTCTACTATATTCAGTCGATTTATGTGTTTCTGCAAATGTGTAGTATAAGAATTGAATTCGTTTGTCTTTTGTATCTCTTTATTAGTTTTTGTTTGTCTTGGGGTCTCGATGAGTCTCATCGTCGCCTACTGGTCACCATAGCCGGTCGAACTCCAGACGAATCTAGAACCACACTACCGTTCATACTGGCGGTATAGCTCTGATGAGACAACGAAACCTTACTCCCAAGCTCCTCTCCTGATCCTATCCTTGGAAAATGTACCTCTCTAACCTCGAGTAAGCCGCGAGTATTCGGCCCAACTCCTACTAGACATGGAATTAAGTGAATTTTGTTACAAACAAAGAACAATGAATTATTGGCTCCGTAAACCTAACGCGATTGAGCCTTCCAAATAAACAAACTAGTTTAAAAAAGAAATCCAATAATATTCCTTTATTTATTAATGCACATATTGCGAAAAAACACATAAGAATTTTTTTAATGATATCCGATATGGATCCCAAACAATCCTGGTGATACGAACAATGGGATAGGACGAATTTTCTTTTCACTGCCAGATCGTTTGCCGTCTTTCTATTGAACAATAAACCGCCAATGTATGTTTGATAATCATAAGAAATAATCAAAATGTATACTTACATTATGCAGTTATTTTACAAAAATAACGGACATAAGCACATAACGATGCCGCCATACTTTGCACCACTCTGAATGTACAACTCTTTTTTCAGATGTGGAAATCACATAAGGTTTACGTGAAACGCACATAGAAACAGTGTATGTTAAAATCACGTAAATTGCATTAATTAAGTATGTGTGCTTAATCGGAAATCCCTTCGATATTCAAGAGATATCTTATACATTCTACGTGAGTCACGTAAAACTGAGGGGAGGGGAAAAAGAGAGAGCTTACGTGAATTTTCACGTAGTTTCAACGTGTCGATTATTTTGAGTGTATGTTGCTTCGTGGATCAGTTCTGGAGGCTGAAATAGAATTGCATTTTGCTTCTTTCTCATTCATGCTAGGCTGACATTCATAATGAGGAATAAAATTGAACTAGAATGATGCCATTGCTGAGATCCAGAGACTACGTTCGGCCCGCGGTTTACACGTTTGGCAGCGCTGCTCTATGCCGTCCGAAGGGCGCGCACTCATCGATTTGACTGCGTGGTAATGAAAATATCGTTCAAATATTCATTAATAATTAAAATATTTCAAGCGATACTGAAATAATAAAGAAATACTTAAAGCAGTATTGAAAATAATTAACAAATATTTAGCGATAATTATTGTAATTAATAATATTTTGTGTGGTATTGAATGTATTTTAAATATTAATTTTTGACATTATTTTAATTATTCATAGAATTGAAGAGTCTATTTAACGCAATGAATGCAATAATGATAAGATTTTAAATATTTGTTGATTGGGCTGCGCAGTATTGAAATATTTGTGCGTGCCCCTCGATGCCGTCCGTACCTGAGATATAGATGGAGCATCTTTGGCTGAAGAATTTTATCGGAGCCCGCATATTGATTCAAATTGGTCGCAAAAATCTATTAACCATTCATCAAACACCACCTAGTAGATCTTTCAAGGGTCTGTTCTCAATTTACGTAACGCTAGAAATGGCTGTTTTATACTTCCCCCCTCCCACATGTAACCAAAAATGTGACATTTACCAATACCTCCCCTCCTCAGGCGTAACAGTTGCAGTTTTCTCAAGCAAAAGAAGGTATCGGGCTTACTTCCCTTCCGAAGGAAGGCGTGATCAGAGATTTGATGCCTCAGAAAATCCTTACAGCGCTGATTGGAATTGAACACAGGCCTTTCGGGTAGAGAGGCAATCACGCTTACCACTACACCACCGGAACCGCTGACTTTCCCGGAGATATAATGAAAATTCTTCAGAGGGATGCTTAGGCGTAGACAAAATGTTATGGCGTTGATTGGCATAGATTGAATGATTTTATTATTTAATTGTACATTCACAGCTAATGTTCAGAACCCACGCATGACTATTTTACCCTTGGGGTGCATTATGGAAAGCTCCCTTTTACTGCCAAATCGGAGGAAAAATGCTAACTAATTCAAACAGTAATATACTTGAAAATACGGAATGAATTTGTTACAGAATGCTTTCACAGCTTTGGGGAGAAATTCAAAAGAAAGGTAATAAATAGCTAACATCCTTCGCCAGAGTTCTCAATAAGGAGGGTTTTTTAATCAATGTCTGCTAAGCCATAATGTGCTATAACGGTAAGCATCGAATGTCAAATGGGGGTGATTAAGATTTTAAAGTAGACTAGCGTAAAAACTACAAGGGACAGCCCTATGGAGTTGTACGCAATAGTGACGTAGGACTACGTGGTCTTAAACAATATAGGGGAAATGCAGGTAATGTCGGCCTAAGTGTCCCTAATTTGGGCCCATACATAAATTCAGCAATCAACTAAATTTTCAATAGCAATCAAAAATATCCATTAATAACGTCCCAATAACGCGTTGATCTAGATAAAATTGATAAATAGAAGACTTTTAGCGATGGGCCCAAATTAGGGACATGTAGGCCGACATTACCTACATTTCCCCTATGTTATTTGTTAACTGCAGCAGGAGCTTTTGTTTTAAGGCCTGTACTCGAAAAAAATGCACCAGACAAAAGTGTTCGCCAAAAATTTATTTTAAGTAGGATTTTCTTGAAACTTTCATGGACTGAACTAATACATATGGATTATGTTTCGGCATAATTACTTTATTCAATTTCCTTTCCATCGCTGAAAGCCCGCACCTTTCCCTTAAGACCCCTTATTACATTTTGTGCAATGGTGGAGCCGACCTTTTTGGTCACTTTCATCCATTCTTTCTTCAACTCCAGCTTTTTCTTAAACACCTTGGACGATTTTCGAACTTTGGCCTTCATTATGGCCCAAAATCTTTCCACCGGACGAATCTCTGGTGAATTTGGGGGGTTGGCGGTTTTTGGTACAAAAACAACGTTATTGTCTCTTTATCAATTCAACGTCAA
Organism: Ochlerotatus camptorhynchus; assembly: GCF_037179485.1. Taxonomy (NCBI): domain Eukaryota; kingdom Metazoa; phylum Arthropoda; class Insecta; order Diptera; family Culicidae; genus Ochlerotatus; species Ochlerotatus camptorhynchus. The sequence goes on from NW_027040955.1 coordinate 25,702, forward strand.
TGGCGCGTAATGGCATGATGCCAGGTCCGGCCAAAACAATGTCTCGCCCAGAGTTGCTTCCACTCACTTGCTATAAAAAATTGTTTTTCGGAATACTGAAATCATTAGATGATATAATGATATATTGTACTTGCAAGTAACAAGAAGAGGGTGAAAACTGTGTGTTTGACTCATAAAACCTGTGAATTTTGCTTTCAGAGCGTCACAATCAGCGATCTTATGATTCGTGAGCGTTCACTCAGATTGAGTGTAAGTCATCATCAAGTATTTTTTGGCGAATTTGTCCACTTTCTTCTTCCTTGTGTCTTCCGGAACATCAAACCGTGATTTGGCAACGTAGAATTCCAGCCCCGGTATCTGCTTTGCGTCTGCCTTGTTGTAGGTTTTGTCATTCATAACCACACACAACGGTTTCGTTAACCACTCTCGATACAGCTTCCTTGCGCGGGATTTGGCCGCTGTGTTTTGTTGATCACGCCGGTTCGGTGCCTTCCGGACCTTGAATACACGAAGCCCAGCTCGTTTCATGGTTTGCTGAACGAACCAGGCAGAAAACTTTGCCTTCAGAGCCGCGTCGCGAATCGAATGGTTCGGATTACGCTTGAAATAATCCAACACCTTCCGGGCAAGGTTGCAAAGACTCATTTCAGCTAAAACAATGTTTTTCTAAATTATGAAATAATTAGATGTCATGATCAAATTTTGAATTGGTAGGATACAAGAAGAGGTTGCAAAGAATGTGTTTGACATATTAAACCTGTTTATTTCACTTCATGAGAGTCACAATCAGCGATTTTTCACAAACTCACTCACTCACTCACTCAGCGATCAGCAAATCGCTGATTGTGACTCATAGAAAGCAAAATTTACAGGTTTTATGTTTCCAACGCATACTTTGTAACCTCTTCTTGTAAGTTACAAGTAAAACATGCCATCATACCATATTTTGGTTTTATTATTCCGAAAAACATTATTTCAGCTGAAATGAGTCTTTGCAACCTTGCTTCCGGGCCTTCACAGGGTCAGCTGTTTTCGATTTTCTTCCACTTCCAGCCCGCCGCTTGGTCGGCTGGGACTCCCTTAACGATTTTACCACCCAAGACACAGTTGTATGGGTGATTCCCAGTTGTCTTCCGATCCATCTCATGGTCGCAGTCGGATTTTCCATGACGGCGCGCAAAATTCTCCGGCGATTCATCTTGTTTCGATGACATCTCAATAACCACTGAAACGATTGTTATGAAATTTAGCACAGTGCGAAACGTGCGAAACCGAACTTTTTGTCAGTGCGAACCTCAACCTGAGCTGGGTTTTATAAACAAACGAGCAAACTGACGTTTGTGAGAAAATAAGCAGACCCAATCTTGATACCCGATTCAGGTTGAAACTGAATAATAAACGAATTCGCTATAACTAAATCTACTAATAATGACTAGAAGATTAGTATGGCTTCTCTAATACCTCCCGTTATCCTCACAGGACCTTCTGTATAACTCTATTAATTCGACGAAAAGTCGCCATTTTGTCTGGTTAGTGGCTTGACCAGGTACACACAATCCGGTGTAGTAGACTTCGGTTTGCTACGTCCCACCGCAAAGGAATAATTCCAACCTCTGGGTCAGCCGCCCGTAAGTAGGTTTTTCAAGCTCGGGGCCGTATCAATCTCCGTCAACGAGGGAGGACGGCTGAATGGCTTACACACCCACACACAATCGACACACCCCGCCAAACCACCGTGCGGTTAAATGGTAATAACCCACCGTTTTTGGAACCAGCTTGCCAGCTCGTCGTCAGCAGCAGTAGCAGCCAGTGATGCAAAATATCATTACACTCACGTGACACTCGTCTACGCATCAACCAACTTTCGCTGACAGAAAGTTTTGTCACACAGTGAGAGCCATGGCAAACAACAATCACCAGTAATGGTCGCTGGTCACAAACAAAACGTTACACTCGCTGCTGATGATGAAAAGCACAACGAAAACAGTGAAGACTTCTACAGTACGATCATGAGAAAAAACGAAACGACAGAAGAAAATGAAAACAATGCCTACGCATTCCAAGTTCGACTTGGCAGGCGCGACTGTGTGAGTTCCAAACAAAGCAGGCAACATTAAACGGAAGCTGTTGGTCTCACTCACCAACACACTCACATAAGTAAGCAAAGCAGCAACTGTTTCAAAACAAGCACAGATGAGTGTCGTGATTGTCGGAAATGACCAGATCAGTGATGGATCAAAACCGAAGACGACATTCACCAGTTGCTTTTTACTTCTTTCGTCAACTTGATGGATGATCATGGAGAGAGCCCAACAAACAATTTTAGCTGCAGCTTAGCTTATACAGGCAAAAATTAGCTGCATAAGGCAAATTTTGGCTGTATAAGCTAATCTGCAGCTAAAATTGTTTGTTGGGAGCTTCGACGAGCACATTGATAGGAATGTACAAAGCGTTACTACCATCAGCTGTTTGACGATCGTGATTGTGACAGGTCGCAACTCTGGTAGCAGCAGCAGCAGCGAGCGCTCGCAAGACGTCGCCATATCGTCAGCATAAGCAGTGATACGTACCGAAGAAAACAGTTAATTTAACCCAAGCTCACAAACAGAAAAATAGACTACAGAAATCGAACCCAATCCCACCAACACACCAATTTGTTAAAGCAAAGTCAAAGTAAATACACAATATCCCTAGCCAGATAACCGTACGCTGCACATCTTGTCCGCGAAGTCACTGGTGATTACCAAGTAGTAAACCGACTCTGATACCCATCTCGAGCGGTCTCTTGCTACTGAACTTGCCGGGAAAAATGAACAGTTACATATTCTTGATTGTCATTCAGGCCTATTCTGCGAATCACTCGTGAAACAAATATGACGTGACTCTCCTACGAGTCGTGTGACTCTCTGTCCCTAGTGAGGTGAAAATGGTCACCTAGTGTGAGGTGACTCTCCATTTGATTTGCAGGGAGAGTCATCTCAATATTTCACCTTGTCCACACACTTAGAAATAACTAATTTTACACGTGACGGAATCCATCTTTGACATAACAGATGAGACTTAAACATGTCATGTAATATTAAGTGCTCCGAGACTGAAAAGTTCGTTGCTCGATGAAAAGTACGTTTGAATGAGCTATATTTCGCGTATGTTATGACTCAAATTTATGTCAAAATTGACGCTCGTATATGTCCCTCTCAGAGCACCTAAATTTACATGATTTTTTCTAAGTGTACATGACAAGAGGCTCCGGTGCGATGGGTGGCCTACTGTTAGGTCAACTGTAAGGCCATGGTGAATTTAGAAAATGTGTACTGTTTAGCAAGAGCCTCGCTAGAGCCTATGGGCGTGCAGATGATCCAACTACAACCACAGTCGAACTGCAGATGCGAAGCATATCTGATCTGAATCGCTCTTTAAATATATGAATATATTTGAACACTAGCAACAGACAACAGACTAAGTCCGCACTTGGAACACGACGCGTCGATTACATGATCGTCGATAATGTTTCCATCCATTCCAGTTCTTTGCTTGCTTTAGTTGTACAGGATTTCAAAGGCGGCATTTTCTTCTTCCATCGATCAGGTTACGACTTCGTTTCTGCACACTTTCAAGGAATTAGTAATTCAAATAGACATCGAGTAAGAATCTTGTGAAACGGTCGAGTTTGCTTGAACACCAACTTCCAGTTTCTCTTTCACCTCCCGCTCTGAAAATTACAATTTAAACTCAATAACAAATGTTATTATAAGCTCAATGTAGCCAAACTCATGGTATATTGATATCTTGATTGGCACACTTCGACCTTTTTCGGCACATTCGGTATAGCGTTTGGCACAGATTAAGGTGTGCAGAGTTGAATCCCCCTTGCAGAAATTGGATCTTAACCCCCCAAGTAACAATTTCCAGTTGAAGAAACGCTTTCGTTTTGATTTTGTTCAGCTGCATGTTGAATAATAATTGCACAATGTGTTCACCACAACTTTTATAAAACCCTTGTTTACACTCGTTTGGAGAACCTATACAACTGCAACACAAAGGTGTTGTCTAACGTATTCAGTAAAACGTTTGCCCAAAATCAATTTCTTGTTGAAGAAACGCTTCCATTGTGATTTTATTCAACTGCATGCTGAATAATAACTGTACAATTTGTTTATTACAACTGCTGTAAAACTCTTGTTTACACTGGTTTGGAGAACCTGTTCAACTACAGCATTATATGTATACGCGGTATAGGAGTAGAAGCAACTTTTATACAACGTTTATAGATACATATTTAAACTCAAGCTTTATTATTTTGGTGAAAGCTCTTATACAACGTTTGTAGACACTTCTTGACAGCTGATTTGAAATTTAGTAGAGAGTGAACCTGAGAGGCGTTTGTTGCACTCTTTTATGACTCCTAAATAATCATTGTACAGCAAGCGGTGAAAAGCGTTTATAGCACTTTTCAATGACTCCTTAACAACCGGATAGAAGCAACTTTTATACAACGTTTATAGATACATATTTAAACTCAAGCTTTATTATTTTGGTAAAAGCTCTTATACAACGTTTGTAGACACTTCTTGACAGCTGCTTTGAAATTTAGTAGAGAGTGAACCTGAGAGGCGTTTGTTGCACTCTTTTATGACTCCTAAATAATCATTGTACAGCAAGCGGTGAAAAGCGTTTATAGCACTTTTCAATGACTCCTTAACAACCGGATAGAAGCAACTTTTATACAACGTTTATAGATACATATTTAAACTCAAGCTTTATTATTTTGGTAAAAGCTCTTATACAACGTTTGTAGACACTTCTTGACAGCTGCTTTGAAATTTAGTAGAGAGTGAACCTGAGAGGCGTTTGTTGCACTCTTTTATGACTCCTAAATAATCATTGTACAGCAAGCGGTGAAAAGCGTTTATAGCACTTTTTAATGACTCCTTAATAACCGTTGTGTAAGTACTCACAATATTCACAGATTAAAATTAATTTAACAATTGTCGTGGTACGCCAAAATAATTGCTTGTACAGTTTTTATTAATTTAATTTATTTGAGCACATTGAAAAAATATGTAATTATGCCCTAATTCACATTCTGTGATCATGGAGGAAGTAGTAACTAGCATCGGTTTAATCTTTGATTGATATTCTTTCAATTAATCTCTCTAATAATTAGTTGAGAGAATTTATCTAGAAATGTTATCGTTGATTATATGATATATGTCTTAAATTAATGTTTGCATTTATTAATAAACACCTATATATATATAATTTACCTCTACTCCACCGAGGGTTTCTCGAAGCAAGATTCGAACTCATGATCCCGGATTGCCAGTCGCTTCTGTTTCCATCTGCTCTATTCTTGAATACATATTTTGATCATATGAGAGAAGTATATGAAGCTCATCTTGAGTGACTTCTCTTGCAGTCGAATAATCATTGCCTTATGGTCATATAAACGTGCCTATCACTTGTGCTATTTTTAGCAACAAAATTGTGGTTGGTGGTTGGTCGAACGTAAACAATCATTTAAGAGTGCTCCAAGCAGCTTTTGAAGCTTTTAACCAAATGGCAATACAACTACATTCTTGTACAACTCTGGAAGCTATTATTCAACGTTTGATCAACTCAGGTGTTTTTTTTTTTTATCTAGTTCGTTTATTTGGAAGGCTCAATCGCGTTAGCTTTACGGAGCCGATAATTCATTGTTCACTGTGTGTAACAAAATTCACTTAATTCTATGTCTAGTAGGAGTTGGGCCGATTACTCGCGGCTTACTCGAGGTTAGAAGGGTACATTTTCGAAGGATAGGATCAGGGGAGGAGCTTGGGGTAGGGTTTCGTTGTCTCATCAGAGCGTTGTCGCCAGTATGACGGGTAGTGCTGTTCTAGCTTCGTCTGGAGTTCGACCGGCTATGGTGGGTGACCAGTGGGCGACGATGAGACTCATCGAGACGGGGGGACAAGACAAACAAAAACTAATAAAGAGAGACAAAAGACAAAAGGAATTAAATTCTTATACTAGACATTTGAAGAAAAACATAAACGGACTGCATATACCCTCAGGTGTTTTATAAGAGCTCCCAATGGTTTGTTTTGATGCGTTTATTCCACATCCTGTATGGCTCCTGTCAAACAGTTTAACCGAACGTAAACAATCATTTAAGAGTGCTCCAAGCAGCTTTTGAAGCGTTTAACCAAAAAGGCAATACAACTACATTCTTGTACAACTCTGGAAGCTATTATTCAACGTTTGATCAACTCAGGTGTTTTATAAGAGCTCCCAATGGTTTGTTTTGATGCGTTTATTCCACGTTCTGTATAGCTCTTGTGAATCAGTTTAACTAAGGTGCTATAAAAGTTATCGTAGGTCTTATAAAGCATATAGTTAAACCGAACGTAAACAATCATTTAAGAGTGCTCCAACAGCTTTTAAAACTTTTAATCAAATGGCAATACAACTACAGTCTTGTTCAACTCTGGAAGCTATTATTCAACGTTTGATCAACTCAGGTGTTTTATAAGAGCTCTCAATTGTTTGTTGGGCCTACTTGTCGGTCTTTTTTAGTATATTCGAGAATGTTTTGTAAATTCATTTTTCAACATCGATTAATATGGAGTCCTCTCTCAATGAAAGTGACCTGGGCATCCCGGATCCTAAATCCGTCACTAAGTGCTCGGTTTTAATTAAGAAACCCAGCTTTCGTAAACCAAACATCGGTACGGATGAATTCTGCTTTTTGCAATCACATCACATTGGAATACGTAAATTGATAATAATGTTTGTTGCTGTTTACCATTCAGTTTATTTCCCATGTCTGGTTTTTCTACAGCTCACTTCGTATAGAAAACCGTGAAACTCTTGGTGGAACTAAATTCTTCGATTGAGAGTGAAATGAATCCGATAAATCCGCAACTCTGCCAACCACGTGCTTGGTTCGAGCTGCTGCTCGAACACCATAGCACACTTGTCAACGTTTACCCTGTTGTGTTTTGACGCTTCTCATCTCCCGTTCGGCAGTTTTGTTTACCTCCAGAGCCGATTGTGATTGATGCGTACTCTCGGGAAACCCGGCTGCAAAGCAACCGAGGACAGATAAGTCAAGAGTGCATAACTTTTTTGCCGACCTATTCGACTGCCTGTTCATTCTGAGTAAACATTATTCTCGTCGCCAATTTGCGTTGGTGATTTTTTTTTGTTAGTTAGATATTGAAGCTAATAAATGCCAATCTTTTTTTCGTAGCTCCTCGGTCTGCCCGTGAATGGCCTCGAACGCGCTACTGGGCAAGCTTATTTTGGCGCTTACACTGTCGGTGTTTTCGTACTATTTCTTCTGGGTCGGGGTACTGCCGTTCATGGTGATTGATTCGAGTGAAGGTAGGTGATTTTTGATTCACATATGTATTTTCTCGCTCTCGACAGCCTGCAATAGACTAAACGGATCCAATCAAGCAGCATCATCAAACTGTTCATCACAGCCATTCAATTCAAATAGAGCGAAATGGCGTGCTAAACTCTTGATTCCTGTTGTATGGTGTGTTCTGTTGCACAACAATACTTGTCGTTCAATTTTCTGTATGCACATATCAGTGTGAATGAAGTCATTTAAGTTTGGTTTACTCTCGTAGATAGTTGGATTTACTCGTTGTTTCCGGAGAGGAAGTTAGCCTTTATGGTGCCAGCTGTTTTCGGAGTGCTATTCATCGGAGGCCTGTCCGTTTTTACACTCTATCACTTGAGAGGTCAGCTTAGGGCCAGTCGCGATTGAGGAGCGTAAACGGTAAGTACGAACTAGTGATAAAGTGATTTGAAGTGTTTGCTTTGTGATCAGTTGTAGTTCAAGGTCACGAAAATAACATTATTCTTTCGTTACTAGTTGTTAGGCGGTTCATGACCAGAGCTGGAATCCCGCGGGTGTTCAAGATTTGGCGATACGTACGTATCGAGTGTGTTTCAGTTGCTTTAATACAGCTTCATTCATCCCATTTGAAAGACAGATTAACTGATTAATCGTGATCATTTAAAGCGATGTTTAAACTTCATTGGCCTGTATGGGGCGATGATGCTAAAAAAGTATCGTAACCATTTCTGAAACTAACATATTGCATACGATTTAGAGAGCGTTCTAACGTTGATTTCTGGTGATTAAACTATGCAGCATCAGTATGTGCCTGTGCCTTTCAACCTGGTGAAAATGGTTGAACTCCACAAGATACGCAGAAGTCTGTATTTTCAAGATAGTCTTATTCCTAATTTCGATATTTTAAATTTCTGTTGCAATATTTATGTAATTTGTGCATAGAAAACGATTTTCTGTACTAAAATTTTCAATTTCTTCCTGCACCTCGGTTTTGAATGTTTCCGAGGAACTGAGAAAATATATGGACGATGGTACTGATACATGGTTCAATATCAATTTCAGGGCTGTTACAACAGGCGTGGATTTAACGAATTCCGCGATTATTTTCGCGAATTTATTGCGGATATGAACTTTCACGGAAACATTAAATGACGTCGCGAGAATCGCAAAGAAACTAATGTGCTGTCACAAAAATTGCAGAATGTTATTTTGATAGCGTGAATTGTTTATGATAATTTTTAAGAAAAAATATCACGATTTTCTATTATCGTGTATTATGATCAGTGTTCGGAAAATCATGTCATCACTCGTCAATCATGTCAAATCTTATTCATTAAGCCTCCCTGCGAGCATGAACTCGCGTGCGAATGCGGCAAACAAAATTCACGCTTGAGATTCTCATGCATATTCACGCACTCACACTCACATCGCCGAAAAATCATTCCAACTTTAAACTCATAACACTCAAACATCAATTCATCAATTGATATCATGCCTATGCATGTTGTGTTAATTTTCCAACCCCTGATGCACAAACAATAGTAATAACAATGAATAACGCCAAAATATAAAGCAATGAATTTTTGAACCCGGAAACTCATCGGTGATTTTTGCGACGTTGAATTTTGAAAGGCGAAACTCATAGGCGCATAAACTCATGCATGATATTTGAGTTTTTGAGTTTTTCCGAACACTGAATTGAACAAAGCGGTGATGCCCGAGGTGATGGCAACACTCCAGTTGAAACTGGATTCTTCCAGTTTTTTTTTTTTTGACGTATCCAGTCAAACAGCTAAAGTTTGGAATATTCCAGTTTTATGCAGCTTTCCATTATTAAGAACAAAATACTTTAAAGTATGATTTGCAGTACAGAATGATTAAGATGCTCACAATTTAAACTTTTATAATGAAATCGAAGCCTGGAAATGCAGTATTTCATTGAAATGCAATATTGCAATTGAAATCTGTAAAATGCGTGGTTATTCTAAAAACAAGCTCGCTTTACGGCAATGGGTCAGGCGTGCTGTGTCTCGACACGCATTTTGCAGGTTTGGTATTATGATAGTCAACATAACTTTACGTCAAAGTTCACCTAACTGATGATGAGAGTTTGCAACAAATCAGTAAGTTTCACAACAGTAGATTCATCTCTAATGCTCTCATCTCTATTGCTATGGAATAATGTAGGGTTAACTACCTGCTATGAAATGATGATGATATGAATACGTTTCAGAATGAAGTTCATGTTTTTTATACGTGGTGCTGTAAAAGTTTGTTGGAACTAAACGTTAAAAAATGTAATCTTATAACTTATAGTAGAAAACTAATAAAGCCAGATATTCGTATTGCATTAGGTAATCAAATTGTTCATAGTTGTGATAAAATAAGAGATTTAGGAGTTATTCTAGATTCTAAACTAACATTTGTGGATCATTATAACACAATTATTCATAGAGCGGGCAATATGCTTAATTTTATAAAGCGTTTTGGTTTACACTTTAAAGATCCTTACACAATTAAAACACTATATGTTGCCTATGTGAGGCCAATATTAGAATATTGCAGTGTTGTTTGGTCACCTTATATGAAAAGACATGAAAAACGAATAGAGTCAATCCAAAGGCAATTTTTATTATATGCACTACGTAAATTGGGATGCTTCTTGACGCCAAACTCGGCCTACGGATTCTAAACTCGGCCTAACGCATTGAAACGCTATTGAAACGCCAATGAATTCACTTCGGCCTATTGGATGGAGATAAAAATTGATTCGGTCGGAGCGCTTCTTTTGTTTTTGGGAATAATGGGTGCAAACCTTCACACCACGCGTTCTCATTGTCTTCGTTTGGTAGCTTATTAACTAAAGTATCGTACCAAACGCATAATTGACTTGTTTACTATGAAATCAAGGATTTATTTGAAGTTTTCTGCTCGATAGGCCCAAAATAGGCGATTAGGCCGAAGTAGTTCTCTACCCTATATCTGTTGTTACCAATATTATTTGAAATTATCGGGGCTCTTATGCCTTCGTCATCTTCTCTTATGAGTTTATTTAATGAAATTGAAGTAATATTTTGGCTGGTTCTCATGCAGGATGTCTACTCATGTTGCTAAATAAAATTTCCTGAGATTCCAAGGTTTTCCAGAACTTTTCAGATTATTTCCATGCTTGTAAACTAGAAGCTAGAAAGCTGTTTTATATTTTTTATGTGTCCAGGATCTCGAAATTTTGTGTGCAAAAATTGAATTCTCTTATAATTTCCTCCATAATTATTTTGTTAATCTTCTGCAGAACACTCTGAATTCAATCTGAAATGCTCTTCATAAAGGGTGATACGGTCAAAATTTGGTCAATATCAACTTGACGTATTTCTTTCAATTTTGCATTTAAAAAACCTGAACACCCCTCATTTTGAAGGTGTGTGTGTGTAGAATGTTGCTCCTATTTTGATTTTGGAATTCACTCTTCAGTTGTCAAAATGCCGTCCAAGCAAGAAGAGCAGCGTATCAAAATTTTGCTCGCGCATCGCGAAAATCCGAGCTACTCGCACGCAAAGTTGGCAAAATCGCTAAAAGTTGCCAAATCAACCGTTACAAATGTAATTAAAGTGTTTGGGGAACGTTTGTCGACAGCCAGGAAGTCTGGATCGGGGGAAATCGAAAACCGGAAGCCGCTGAGACGACAAAGAGAGTTGCCGGTAGTTTCAAGCGAAACCCTAACCTATCTCTCCGAGATGCCGCAAATAAGCTGGGTGTATCGTCTACAACCGTGCATCGAGCCAAAAAACGAGCCGGACTATCGACTTACAAGAAGGTAGTGACTCCAAATTGCGATGATAAACAAAATACGACGGCCAAAGCGCGATCCCGGAGGCTGTACACGACGATGCTGACGAAGTTTGACTGCGTGGTAATGGACGACGAAACCTACGTCAAAGCCGACTACAAGCAGCTTCCGGGACAGGAGTTTTATACGGCAAAAGGAAGGGGAAAGGTAGCAGATGTTTTCAAGCACATGAAACTGTCAAAGTTCGCAAAGAAATATCTGGTTTGGCAAGCCATCTGTACCTGTGGCTTGAAAAGCAGCATTTTCATAGCTTCCGGGACTGTCAACCAAGAAATTTACGTGAAAGAGTGTTTGAATAAACGTCTGCTGCCTTTCCTGAAGAAACACGGTTGTTCCGTACTGTTTTGGCCGGATTTGGCATCTTGCCATTACGGTAAAAAGGCCATGGAGTGGTACGCCGCCAACAACGTGCAGGTGGTTCCCAAGGACAAGAACCCTCCCAACACGCCAGAGCTCTGCCCAATTGAGAAATACTGGGCTATTGTCAAGCGGAACCTAAAGAAGACCAAAAAAACTGCTAAGGGCGAGCAGCAGTTCAAGGCAAACTGGCTTTCTGCGGCGAAGAAGGTGGACAAGGTGGCTGTACAAAATCTGATGGCAGGGGTCAAGCGTAAGGCCCGGCAATTCGGATTTGGAAAAGCGGAAGCCTAACTGAATATTTTTCCTGAATTTTATACTAATTGAACTTGAAAAAGAAATTTAATTTGATTTTTTAAATAAACGATTTCACCGATTTACACGCGTTTTCCCTTGACCAAATTTTGACCGTATCACCCTTTATTATTAATAATTCTAGCAATTTCCCGAAAAATACTTCTGATACAAATCACTTGCAGTTCTCCACAGCATGCACTTAGTGTTCTACTAACATTCCCATAGAATAACCATATAAATAACTTCTTAGTTCTCCTCAGAATTCCCATTATTTCTTTGAAATGCTCCACACAATTTCCTTGGAACTCTCTTTTTAATTTTCTAAAAGTTGTCACCATCATTTCTTTGGAATTCCTTAGAAAGTTCCTGTTAGAACTATCCTCGGAATTTAGAATTCAATTCCCTTGAAATCACATTAAATGTATTGCATGGTAAGTCGTGCTATGCACCCTATTTTTACTGGAATTTTAATAGTTAGTCATTTTCAAATTAATTTGCATTTCAAATTAAAATGCATAATGTTTTAAAAGAATGGTTCAGATAACCTACGATACTTTTAGTCAATATAATCTCAAAATGTAAGGGTGTTTTATTATGTTTACCAAATGCTCAGAATTTATACTACGATGAACAAAAATAACTGAAAATGATACATTGTTATTTTTTTTTCAAACAGTAAAAACAATACCCCCATAGCTCATTCGGTAAAGGCAAAGCTAAGTCTTTTAATTTTTCGGGTTGGTAAATTTCTCAAATTCCTTGGGCATAGGATGGTTTCTAATTTGAAAGCAGGAAAAAAGCTAATATACTATAAACAATAAGATTGAAATGCCATGTAGTAGTAAAACAAATTGTATGTTTAAGTAATGAAAACAGTTTTTTATTCGTCACTGCTTTGTTATTGAAGCCACGAATTTCTTATGAGAAATCCCGGATTTAGGGATCAAATTTTTAAAATCTTTATCATTCTTCTTCTTATTTGCATTTCAAGCTTATTGCTTAGCGCATATTAGCTTATTGCGTGCTCTCAACTTAGTGTTCTAAATGCACTTCCACAGTTATTGAAGTGAGAGCTTTCGATCCCAATACCAATGCATGAATTTGTATATTTTGTGGCAAGCTTAATGATGATACTCTATGCCCATGGAAGTCGAGAAAATTTCTAACACGAAGATTCCCTCGACTTAACCGGGAATCAAACCCGCCGCCTCCGGCTTGATAATACCGTGCAGCAATACATACAGGGTGCGTGACGAATTTTTGCAGTAAATTTCAAATAGTAATTTCTCATGCTTGTGCATCATGATTTAGATATATTTGGCAGCACTGGATAGCTTATACTGTTAGGTGTAAGATTTAAACAAACAATGTTGAGTAAACGTAAAGATGTCGAAACAAGAGAGCAATCTGTCAGCCGTTGTCGCTTTGTTGCGCGCCGGAGTATGCATGAAAGAAATAATTCGGTCGGTAAATGTGTCTGAAAGAACAGTGTATAATATTAAAAAAGGCTTGGGAAAGTGATAAGACGGAGCACCTGCTCATACTGCTAATAAAGCACAGAAATGGCTTACGGAAAATATTTCGTAAATTTGGGAGGAAGAAATTTGGCCCCCAAGCAGTCCCGATATCAATCCGTTGGATTATTTTGTATAGGGCGTCGTCCAACGGGATACCAATAGAACCCCTAACTGGTTTATTTTTTCTCAAATATGCCATTTACTGCAAAAATTCGTCACGCACCCTGTATTTGTCTCATAATCACTCATTTATTCCTACCCATTCCTTTCTTGATTTGCGTTCGGGCGTGGCCGGCGCTGGTATTGCATAGTTTGAGATCACGAGTTTTTACACATTGGGGATGATTGCTAGTTCCAAGCATCGTCTATTGGTTCTCTGTGTAAATACAGCTAATCTGGCAATAACAGAGTGGCAACCATGGACGGTCAATCATACTCATGCTGATAGTCCCGAAGTTAACTTCGAAAAAAAATCTGACTTTTTACTCAGATTTCAATACCTTCTATCTGTTTACATCATAAAATAACAGTAAACACTGGTTCGATTTTGACAGTTCAAATCGGTTCGAAAATCATTAAGCTGGCTTTAGACTAGGCAAGTCAAATGATCAACTCAGTTGAATTCAATTGTCTTGAAAAGTTGAGCCTGGTTCAACTCTTTACAATTCAAGTGAGTTGATCAAGTCAGTTGAATGGCATGGTTTACACGTTCAATTCGCGTTCAAGTCAGTTGAATTCAACTGACTTGATCAATTGACTTGCCCTGTCTAAATCCAGCTTAACGGAACTTTTTTTTCCTTGATTTGTTTTCCGTCGATATTGTTTTCAATGCTAAACACCAATGCTACCGACGCCAGGGAGGCAGCTCCCAAACCTGGACCCTACCTACCGACCCATCAACTTATGAACCAGGGACCAACGGCTTTACTTCCCTTCCGAAGGAAGGCGTGATCCGAGGTGTTATGCCTCAGAACATTCCGGCGGCGCCAACTGGGATTGAACCCAGGCCTGCTGGGGTGAAAGAAAATCACGCTTACCACTACACCACCAGCGCACAGTGGTTGAAAAGTTCATTTTGACGCTCTTAATTAATAGCACCATGGAGAGCGGATTTAGAGTAATGACGTCTTCAACAAAGTTGATGAGTATGACATGCTTCATATTTCAAAGGCATGGGTTTTGTGATTTATCCCCCTAAAAGTGAAATGAAAAATTTATTTTTTCACAATGTCGAGATAAATGGTTGACGTTTTCAGCAAAGTTGTGGCAAAAATGATTACAAACAACTTTGCTGAAGACATAAAAGTCCTAAATTTCACTCAAATCGAGATAGAGAGCGTTGTTTGAGGACGGACCCCCAAAAACACGTTTTTCATCAAAACACATATTTTCTTTAATTTTAGGTCCTCATTATGTTCAACAAAGTTGATTGGTATACTAAAATACACATCGTTCTAGAACATACTATACCTGCATCATTTTAATAGGATGAGGTATTGATAAATTTTCTTCTATTTTCCTCATATTTTGGACTTGCGTATCTTTCTTAGGTGCAGGAAGGTGCGGATGAAATCAAATGCATCTAAAACTACATTAAAAGAGCTTTCAAATGGTGGTTAATTTGTCCACGACCGTCTGCTGGGGAGTTGTGATCAAAACATGTATCTATATCTTTACTCTGTTTTATGGTATAACCAGTATAAAAAAGATAATCAACTTCAATATATCCACATATTTTTCTTGATTAAATTCTTTTTGTTCGATTGGTTTTGCATTTTTGTTGTCAATATTTTGTATTGTATTCAATTATCATCATTATTATCAATATAATCATTATCGTTTCCTTCAGTTTCTTCTGCTAGCAGCTGTTTAGCATCGCTCGACAATGGCTTCTCGTGCTTTTTAGGCCATCCACGAATGCTAGTAATCAATGGATCTGATAATACTAGGAGCCAGTTCAATAGATCAGGATTTGTAAGCGATCTTGATTGCTTGCGGGTATTGAACTCTTGGTATCTGTTAAATAAAAGTTTTATTAATTTATTCGTTGTTATTTTGGTTAAATACATTTACCTTTTCCAATCCTTGTTCCTTTCCTCCTGTGCTTCCTCAGAAAGCTGACCGATTAGAACAAGGAAATGTTCATTCACGGCTGATCCATGTATCAATATTTTATGAATACTAGCTGGCAAGTAATACCAGGTTCGATAGGTTGGTGTTGATTAACAAAGCCAAAGCTTGTAGATCTGTGTATTCGGGTATAGGGTCGCTCAAGGACTTCTTCAAAGAATGAACCAACTTATTTTCATCTGCAGGACTTGCGTGAGAAACGGTTTTCAGGATATCCGTCACCTCTTTCTCACCTGATTCTCTCATCTTCATTTGTGTCGCAAATGCTAGCTCATTAAGATGGAAAATAGCTATTCCGATCCTCTGCAGTTTTCTTCCTCTACGTTGTTTCACAACATTTTTCGAAAGGAACAACCGTCCTGCCACACTTTTTGCATTTTCAGAAGTAGACGGAAGCAAGTTTAAAACGTTTTCAGGAAGCGTAAACGGCTTACTGAAATACTCGGCGTGACACTTGCCAACCATGCAAGAGCATGTTTGGTCCAGAGCTTTTCAAAAAAAGTCGCACATCGTTTTCATGGGTTTCCCGACATGTGCAGCCACATCCGGCATAATATTCACATTTATGGCATAACACTGGAGTACCTTCTCATAAACGCAGTTGAATTTTGATGATCGGCCTCCACTCGTTTTTGACCAGAGTGATAAGAGATCACGCTTATCAATTTCAACTTAAATTGAATCAAGAAAAAAAAAGATCATTGGCACTTGTTGTGATCTAACGATGAATTGAAAAATTTAAAAGAAATTAAGCCCTTCCAGATAATGTCATTTTACTTCAAAGCCCTGATCTCGTAGCTTCCTCTGCTGTCCGGTTTCTTTGACAGAATTAGTCTCTCTCTCCTTCACTTGGCTTCCGCAGTTCTTCTATCTTACATGCTTTCATATACTTTCACAATTCTCGATAAACATTTCAAATGGTCCTATCTGCTTTGATCGATTCTTTTTATCGACTTTCTCTTTTGATAACCACTGCTATGCAAACAGATTTCGCACTAATTATTCAACATAGTTTAATAAAGGATATTCTTATCTAGCATCCAAAACGTGAAATACAATAGCGAATGGTGTTGATGCTGAGTTAATAACGGAAGAGAAAGTCGATGAAGAGAATCGATCAATGCAGATAAGAGCTTTTGAAATGTTTATCTAGAATTGCTTCACGCTTGATGAATAACAGTGATGAGCACTATGGAAAAACACTTATCGACTCACAAGTTTAACTGAATTTGACAGTTTTTTTTTTCATTCTTGATGCTTCAGTTTTGCCTTCTGGGCAATTTTTGGAAAGAAAATGTGCCGTTCTTGAATTTGATAAGCTCTGAGAAGTAGGAAATTTGTTTATTGAGTCGGTTACTATGGAAACGAATTTATTACGCGGTATAAAACACACTATCCCCTTGTTGTTGACATGACTTCTATAAAGCCTATCTACGGGTGTTTGTTTTGATCATAACTCTCCAGCAGACGGTCGTGGACGGACAAATTAACCACCATTTGAAAGCCCTTTTAATGTAGTTTTAGATGCATTTAATTTCATCTGCACTTTTTTGCACCTAAGAAAGATACGCAAGTCCAAAATATGAGGAAAATAGAAGAAAATTTATCAATAACTCATCCTATTAAAATGATGCAGGTATAGTATGTTCTAGAACGATGTGTATTTTAGTATACCAATCAACTTTGTTGAACATAATGAGGACCTAAAATTAAAGAAAATATGTGTTTTGATGAAAAACGTGTTTTTGGGGGTCCGTCCTCAAACAACGCTCTCTATCTCGATTTGAGTGAAATTTAGGACTTTTATGTCTTCAGCAAAGTTGTTTGTAATCATTTTTGATACAACTTTGCTGAAAACGTCAACCATTTATCTCGACATTGTGAAAAAAAAAATTTTCATTTCACTTTTAGGGGGATTAATCACAAAACCCATGCCTTCAAAATATGAAGCATGTCATACTCATCAACTTTGTTGAAGACGTCATTACTCTAAATCCGCTCTCCATGGTGCTATTAATTAAGAGCGTCAAAATGAACTTTTCAACCACTGTGCAGCGCCGCTATCTAACCGAACTATCAACTCTATACTTTCATCTCCTCATCTATTGTATAAAATGACCATTTTAAGTATGTTATTTAAAACATAGCATTTTCAACTATGTCAAATCGTGCACTTCACGCAGAAGTAATACAAACAGAAGTAAAATATTAATTTTATATATTTCGAGCCCATAATTTTATCATTTTATCACAGTATTGTTCAAAATCATCACTCAATTAAATGACCAGATTAACTAACCGTCCGGAATTAGGCATCCTACCGTAACGTGTTTTGTTTTATAACCCTTCATATTTGTATATTTTTTTCCACCCTGCAGCTAGGTTTAGACTAGGCAGGTCAAATGATCAACTCAGTTGAATGCAATTGGCTTGAAAAGTTGAGCCTGGTTCAACTTTCTTCAATTCAAGTGTGTTGA
The DNA here is from genome assembly GCF_037179485.1 of Ochlerotatus camptorhynchus. NCBI lineage: Eukaryota > Metazoa > Arthropoda > Insecta > Diptera > Culicidae > Ochlerotatus > Ochlerotatus camptorhynchus. The sequence goes on from NW_027040955.1 coordinate 43,678, forward strand.
TCGAGTCAGTTGAATGGCATGGTTTACACGTGCAATTCGCGTTCAAGTCAGTTGAATTCAACTGGCTTAATCAATTGACTTGCTCTGTCTAAACCCAGCTTAACACGATCACAAATGCTCGAAAACAACATCCCATGATCTAATCAGTCGCCTTCAACTATCTCGCAGGCACACTTCGAAGCTCGATGCACGATGGAAACGTGGCTGGTGATCGGCGTATCAGGCGTTACCAACGGAGGCAAGACAACGCTGGCCAAATCCCTGGAGCACTACTTCACCGATCATGTGAACAAGATCATCTTCAAGGAGAACATCACCATGAATAAGGTAGCGCTACTGAGCCAGGATGACTACTTTCTTCCCGTGGACAGCCCCAAGCACAAGGTCATCGAAAAGCTGGGTCATATCAATTGGGAGATTCTGTCCTCGATCGATACGGACAAAATGTGCCATGACATTATGAAAATCCTGGGTCACAAGTTCATTCTGTACAACTGCCATCAACTGAGCAAAAGCGAAGGAGAGAACAACATTGCCGAGCAGGTTGATCCGGTAACCGACGAGGATAATATCTTTGCCGATCACTTTCTGAGCAACTATCTGAACAAGTACGACGACGGGTCGGCTGGGATCAACCAAAGAACTACCAATCTCATCAAAAAGTCCAAAAATGATTCATTCCACAACATGAATATCAAGCTGAACGTGCTGATTATAGAGGGTTTCCTGATATTCAATCATCCGTTTACATTGGATTTGTGTAACGTCAAATTCCATATACACCTGCCGTATGAAAAGTGTTACGCGAGGAGGATTGAGCGAGTATATGACCCTCCCGACGTGGTGGGGTACTTTGAGATGTGCGTATGGCCAATGTATGAGAAACATTTCAAGGAATTCAAGGATCGTCCGGATATGTTCATGCTGAACGGAGAGGTGCCTAAGGAGAACATTTTGAACTATGTCCTGAACTGTATCAAAGATTTGCTGTGAGCAAAAGAGGAGAAGGGGGAAAAGTAGCGAATGATCAATGGGTAGCGTGCAGACGCGGAAAACGGTTCCTTCTAAATATAGTATACATTTTCTCTATTCAATGTAAACCAACATTATGAGATATTCTACCTGCGAGTAGTATTTTGAAGCCGTAATTTTTTATACAAATTTTAATCAATTAAACAGGAATTACGATAACACTCTTAGTGCATTTGCTTCATTTCACGCCCCCAAGACAGGTTAACTACACACTTAGAAATTATTATTTTTACACGAGACGTAATTCAGCTTTGACGTAAATCATGGAACGTAAACAAACATGGCATGTAAAATTAAGTGTCCTGAAACTGAAACATATGCAACTCGATGAAAAATGCGTTTGATTGAATTGATTTTCTCGTCCTTTTCAACTGATTCTTATGTCAAAAGGGTCGCTTGCATGTGTCGGTCTCAAAGCACTGAAATTTACATGTCTTTTTCGTAGTGTGTATGCTCAAATTAAACCGAAAATAATGGTGAAGGTGTATTTTAATGCTGTTGTTGCTGATGACGCTAAACAACATATTGTTGTACCGTGCGGGACCGAAATCCGTGTACCACCGAGGTTGAATTTGTATGTATCATAACAATGTAAATATTACACATGAATACAGATTCATGTTCATTCATGCATTAGCTTGATGTTTACGCCAACAAGTAAGCAGTAGGTCATGAAAATAAAATTAGAAAAATAAAAACCTAATCACGTGTAGGGCTTCCCGAACAAAGTCTGAGATCAAATTGAAATCTTAACTTGTTGTTGTGATTTCGCTGATAATGATTGCACAGGTTGCAGTCGTTTTGGTCGTTTTAACGGTTAAAATATCAAAATTGAGAGCAAAAAAATCTTCCTATGACATCACAATGAAAACTATTTTTGCTATCAGTGAGAGCAAACTGAAAACTCAATTTGAAATATTGTTTTCCTGTTGTAATTGTAATTGTTTAGTGTATAGGCTGTGCCAACCGCTAAGTTGGCTTATCTAGGGACTAACCCCCTAGTCTATACACCTACTGTCCTTCCCGTTGCACTCGTCAGCTCGTGCGATACTCTAGACACACATGGGTGGTAGTATCCGGGTCCTCCCCTGGGTAGGCTCGTGTCCGTCCAGGTTCTGGTACATTAACTTATATCTATGCATGGTAATTATACTTTACAACTCACCTTTTGATTATAAATGTCGATAATGCTGAAACTATATGAATGTTAGTGATCATTATTAGGTGTGTGCTGCAATGGAGTAGTAATTGAAGGAAATGAGGTTCTCATTTGGCTTATAGGTAATTCCATAAAAGGTAAATCAAGAGCCACATGTGAAAAGGGCATACACGCTTTTTGTAAACAAACCTTTGTAGGCCCTTTTCTCGCCAACCGATGATCGCCCACGCAAACCAAAAACATCATCGGGAAGGGTAAAGTTTCCCCTACCCGGTGATGATGATGGTTTGCATTGGTGTTATATGGGTGGCGAGAAAAGGGCATAAGAATGTTTGTTTATTAAAAGCTTGTATGCCCTTTTCACATGTTGTTCTTGAAATCATGTAAGCACACACCTTTTACAATTCTTATCCTACTTACCAGTTCCGTCCAGTATAAATTGGCTGTTTCCTAATGGCCTAATCCTTTCTGACTGTTTACTCTCTTACGTTTTCTCGCTTTTTTTCCTTCTTCCTATTGAAAATCTGGCCGTGTTCCCATTTGTTCTCAGGTAGGTAATATTGGTACATGAGGGGAAGAAAGAAATAGAACAAGTTAAGTGTGAGCCGCATGCGTTGGTTAGTCGTTTGGGTCATGGTGTTGCGTTCCCTATTTTATTTGCCTCTATTCAGCTCTCAGATCGCCCCCTCCCCCAAACTATTGTGGATGAGAAAAGGAACCCATATTTGGTAACCTCTCGCGAGCTGCAATGCATAAGATATGAATAACAAGCAAATCTAGAACGGGGCTTAAACATATAACGTTTTCTAAGACTGATCATGATTAATAAAGTATGAATAATGAGAATTGTATGAAGAAAAGACGATCCCAAAAGAAAGTTCGCTAGCAATAAAACTATTACTCTGTGCTAATATGAGTTATTTAAAAATAGGCATCCATACTCAGAAACTATAGCCGACCTCAACAAACTGTACCGAAATCAGAACAGCAAAACTACTCGGCCAATTTGGCGCTAGTATCGATAAATTTTCGGTTGACAATTACCACTCAGCACTACCGACACTTAGTGTCTAGTGTAAGTTGTGCAACGCCAGCGCCATCAGGTTGTCAAAGAGGGTTTTTAAGTGGGGAAGTCGGCGTTGGTGGCGCTTAAGTCAAATAGGAATCTTTACACAAGTTTTTAGAGAAATTTTGGAGCCTCAACGTCTGTTCTCTGTGGCTATCTTATATCGGGCTCTTTTTCAATAATTGCAACATGTGAATAATTCAGAACAAGTTTAAAATTGTTCTAGAGCTAAATTGGTTTTGAAGGAAGGTCAAACTACAAACGATCAGCTCAGCCACTCTGAACCCTATGAAAATTATGCTTTCCCAATATGGTACATTCTTTCACTATAAACCTGTCATTTCTAGCCTATCTGAACTATTTAATAAATGGAAACCATAACATGGTTACGCTCCTTCTAAGCGGGCCCTCCGCATCCTATCTCTGTCTTATCTCAAATGCCAATGGTTTGAATGTATCAATATATACATTGGAAATGACGCACAATCAAATAAACCCATACCCCACTCACTTGGCCAGGCTTCAGAATCGTCCAGTGGGCAGTGCGCTCTACACTCCAAGTTCCCTTTCTTTCAAATTCACCCAAAATTTTATATTTTACCCCTTTGAGTGTTGATTAATCACAATGAAACATTGTGACAGAGCACGGACTTGAGGTTACTAGAGTATTAAATAATCTAGGTCCTATTTAGGATTAAATCTGAAAACTCCAAATTTGGCCAACGCCCACCAATTTGAAATATTTTTTTCCTGTTGATAACAAAACAATTATTCAATTTGATGTTATGCTAAGGCAATGAAAATAAACCCGCAACAGCAAATTTTTGAAGAGCAAATGTACAGCAAAATGAAATCAAAATTTGGTATCAAATTTGTCAATTGCGTAAACTGAAATCAAATTATTATTTCAGTTTGATGTTGATACAGTGGGTGCAAAAAGCATTCGTCTAGCTGCATGCTTTTTACAAAATGGCTTTTAAAATCATGTTAGGGGAAAAACAAATAAAACTAGTGTTTGAACATCTGATAGAAAATTATTTCCCAAATCTGTTTCATTTAAAATCAACACAAACACATTCGATTTGCGATAACACAAGAAATATATAATTATATTTAACTGGTAGTCTCGCGTCTAAAGTATTCGTCTACATACGTTTTTATTCAATGTTGTCTTGAGAAGAAAAGCAAAAAGTAGATATTAATACTTAGTTGGGTTTCCCTTTGAATCTATAACTGCTTGCAACCTTCGTGGCATGGATCCAACCAAATTGGTTGTGACGGAGGATGGAATGTTGTCCCATTCTTCTTTCAAGCTTGTTTCAATACATTTTTATTTGAAATATGCCTTTTACTGATTTCATCATCCAGTTGTGTTAGCCGTGTGAAGTTCGAACGTGATATCACTATGGTAATGATCTTCATCGTTTGGATGTTAAAACATGAATGTCGATTTATTCGTACTCTTTCTTTTACATTGCAGTTTCCTACTGGAGGAACTTGGAGTCAATTATGTATTTGTTATTTACTCGATCACCAATCAGTGATCGATGTAAAAGAGAGAGAAAGAGATAGAGAGAGATAGAGAGAACCTAATGGAGAAGGCCGTAAGCATCGAGTGCGCTTGACAACGACACTTCGAATGCGTCGTTCTGGAAATGTAATACGAGCAGGACACTTTTGTGCCATGTCGTAATTGATTGGAAACTGCTGAGGGTCTTCGAACTGCTTTATGCAGTCATTTGCATTTGTTGCATAAGCATTTCGAAGACAGGATATTTATTGGTTTGACGCGGCATGGTTCCGGTTGTATGAATGCTTTTATAATACTAGGTGGGATTTTCCAGCATGTGCGTTCCGTATGCCCCACAGTATCTTCCAAAGATGTTCAATTGGGTTGATGTCTGGGCTCTGTGGGGGCGTTTTAAGTTGTGTTAGAGTATTATATAGCAGGCACGGCTTAGTATTATGAGCATTTTTTTTTCCCGCCATACCGTGCGTCGGCCATCTGATCTAAATATGTTATATTTGCTTTCATCCGAAAATATGACACGATTCCAAAAGTCTTCATCCTTAAAATGGTGTTCCTTGGCAAAATCAAGTCGATTCTTACGGTTTGTTTCATTCACTCAAAATTTCTTGCGAGCTACTCGGCCATGATACCCATATTTTGCAGGTATTTCTAACTGTACTGGTACAAACTATACCTTGATTCCTCTTCGTTCTAACTCACTAAAGGGTGATACGGTCAAAATTTGGTCAAGGGAAAACGCGTGTAAATCGGTGAAATCGTTTATTTAAATAATCAAATTAAATTTCTTTTTCAAGTTCAATTAGTATAAAATTCAGGAAAAATATTCAGTTAGGCTTCCGCTTTTCCAAATCCGAATTGCCGGGCCTTACGCTTGACCCCTGCCATCAGATTTTGTACAGCCACCTTGTCCACCTTCTTCGCCGCAGAAAGCCAGTTTGCCTTGAACTGCTGCTCGCCCTTAGCAGTTTTTTTGGTCTTCTTTAGGTTCCGCTTGACAATAGCCCAGTATTTCTCAATTGGGCGGAGCTCTGGCGTGTTGGGAGGGTTCTTGTCCTTGGGAACCACCTGCACGTTGTTGGCGGCGTACCACTCCATGGCCTTTTTACCGTAATGGCAAGATGCCAAATCCGGCCAAAACAGTACGGAACAACCGTGTTTCTTCAGGAAAGGCAGCAGACGTTTATTCAAACACTCTTTCACGTAAATTTCTTGGTTGACAGTCCCGGAAGCTATGAAAATGCTGCTTTTCAAGCCACAGGTAAAGATGGCTTGCCAAACCAGATATTTCTTTGCGAACTTTGACAGTTTCATGTGCTTGAAAACATCTGCTACCTTTCCCCTTCCTTTTGCCGTATAAAACTCCTGTCCCGGAAGCTGCTTGTAGTCGGCTTTGACGTAGGTTTCGTCGTCCATTACCACGCAGTCAAACTTCGTCAGCATCGTCGTGTACAGCCTCCGGGATCGCGCTTTGGCCGTCGTATTTTGTTTATCATCGCGATTTGGAGTCACTACCTTTTTGTAAGTCGATAGTCCGGCTCGTTTTTTGGCTCGATGCACGGTTGTAGACGATACACCCAGCTTATTTGCGGCATCTCGGAGAGAGAGGTTAGGGTTTCGCTTGAAACTACCGGCAACTCTCTTTGTCGTCTCAGCGGCTTCCGGTTTTCGATTTCCCCCCGATCCAGACTTCCTGGCTGTCGACAAACGTTCCCCAAATACTTTAATTACATTTGTAACGGTTGATTTGGCAACTTTTAGCGATTTTGCCAACTTTGCGTGCGAGTAGCTCGGATTTTCGCGATGCGCGAGCAAAATTTTGATACGCTGCTCTTCTTGCTTGGACGGCATTTTGACAACTGAAGAGTGAATTCCAAAATCAAAATAGGAGCAACATTCTACACACACACACCTTCAAAATGAGGGGTGTTCAGGTTTTTTAAATGCAAAATTGAAAGAAATACGTCAAGTTGATATTGACCAAATTTTGACCGTATCACCCTTTAGCAAGCTTTGGTGCATTGGTTTCTTGATTTCCGGAACAATAAATCGCTCATCTTGTTGGTCAACGTCCGAGGATGACCACTCCGTGGTTTATTTTGAAAGGTTTTTGTTGTGCATAAGCGATCAATAATGGATTGAACAGTCGAACGGGGTCTGCCTATAAGCGAATACATTAAATCAAGAAGACTGGCATCTCTTCCATTTCCTCATACGAACGCTATGAGATAGGTACAATCGCGTCATCTGCCGCTCAAAGGTAAATGCTTCGAACGAATTTGATAGCAAAGAGTACATCCTCAGACGAAGGGTTTGTGTATTCCCTCATTTTTCTATGCGTTGCTTCCACCTTCTCTCAAGCGCAGCGCTACTGTACCTGTCGCTTGGATTCTGGCAAAGTTGCCAGTCTTCTTGATTTGTTGTCTTTGCTATAAGCCTGGATATCACGTACGCTGACTTGCACTCTGTATGAAGACGCAGAATAAGTCTCCGTTCGCTCTGGGTCGTCTCCTTTCTTTTCCGGCCCATATTGCTAGCTTTTCTACTACAGTGACTATACTTTCCTCAGATAGCTTTCAAATCAACAATACGCAGTGTCCTGCCATTTAGCACTCTACGCCGAAGTACTACAAAAATGCGTTAAAAGAGGTTTTGGCAGTTTTACATTTCAATGCAACGAATACTCTTAATGTGGATGAATACTTTTTGAGCATGCACAAAGAACAAAGAACTATCCAGTAATTGTATTCTTGTAACCAAAAATAGACTTCCGTTATTAATTTTTAATAATTAAGATTTATTGGCTCATTTTCTACTTTATGTAAACACTAATGTCTTTTCCTTGTCCCCAAAACACTGAAAACGAACCCAGTTCCAAGATATATCCAGCTAGACGAATAATTTTTGTACCCACTGTATCATAACTTGACTTCAATTTGCTGTCATTTTGATGCTGGAGTTTGCTTGGGTTTGCTGTCAATCGGTTGCGTACTTCCAGTTGTTACGCGTATTTAAGTTATTTTTGCAAATAGTTTCCTGAAGGTCGATCGGAAAGGTAAGTGTTTATCATTTTATATCTCAATTCCAAGCAATGGATCATTCAAATGGTATTTATTTATCAAAATTACTACTGTACGGATTTAGATCCATATTTAAGAGCTGATTTTAAAGCTGACACATGTGCATTAACAATAACGATTCTACTTTATCCAATGGTTTTCAGCAGATCATGGAAGCTAAATATGCGCCGGAGGATTTGGAGAAGGCTGTGGCAATGGTGTGTGCGGGAAAATCTTACCGGGAAGTATCCAGGGATTTTGCCGTTCACCATAAGAGATGCCGTATTAAATCGTATACGGACAAGGAAAAAAGGAACGATTGTGCAATGGGTGCTTTCGATGGCCGCGGCAAGTTTTCCTGTAGACAAAAAACAAGTGGGAACCTATGTAATTTGATAATAGCCTCATCCATTATTCGTCACTTATGTTCCAAATCATTGATGGCTACATACTTTTAAATATAATGGTTCTCTCTTGGGTTTTCAATTTGAATTCGTGTTGATAGGTTATCTCATATGTCGGAAAATTGGCGGAATCTTTCCATAAGGAAAATGCGTTTAAGGAAACAGTCCCAACTAGCGGCTGGATGAGGTGGTTTTTGAAGCGTCACCCTGAGCTAGCAAAGAGAACGACCAACAATCTTAGAAAAAGGAGAGCAATAACTGAGGGTGGTGTGAGGGAATGGTTTTTCAACGCTCAAGCCTATTTGGAGGACAATTACATTGAAGATGTGGCTAAAGTCTAAAAAAAAAAAAAAAAAAAAACATTGAAGATGTCCTGTCAGATCCTACAAGGATTTTCAATATGTATGATACTGCCTTCTTTTTGGTGCCACGTAAGCAACAAGTCCTTGCAGGAAAGCATTCAAAAGCAGTTCAAGCCTTATCTGCGAAGTGTGACAAGGAGAACTACACGGTTTTAACCTCGGGTTCAGCTGCTGGCAATCTTGCACCTCCATTAGTTTTGTTTACCTATAAATCCAGGATTCCTGCCGATCTGACTCCGGTTGGATGAATTCAGACATATTCTTCGAGTTTATCTCGAATGTGTTCTATCCGTGGGCTGTTAAACTCTAAATTACATTCCCCATAGTTTTATTTGTTAGCCGGCGCCGGTGGTGTAGTGGTAAGCGTGACTGCTTTCTCGCCCCAATGGGTCGGGGTTCAATCCCAGCCGAGGTCGGTGGGATTTTTCTGAGGCATAAAAATCTCTGGTCACGTCTTCCTTCGGAAGGGAAGTAAAGCCGTTGGTCCCGGCCCATGTGTGTTGATGAATGGGTGCGATATTCTACACAGGTGTGGAAGCTGCCTTCCTGCACATTCGAGTGCCGTCAATGGATGGCAATCGATGTCCGTCGGTGATTGGCACTAGATTGCGGAACAGAGACCGACGTTAAATAAAGAAAAAAAAAAAATAGTTTTATTTGTTGATGGCCATTCATTACACGCTACGTTCGAGACGTACGTACAAGCAGAAGAACAGAACATTGGTAATGCTTGTTCCGAATGCCACCCACGTGATGCAACCACTCGATGTAGCTTTTTTCTCCTTGATTTGTTTTCCGTTTTACTTATTTTCTGTACTGCGTAATGCTACCGATTCCAGGGAGGCAGCTCCCACACCTGGACACTACCTATCGACCCATCAACTCATGGACCGGGGACCAACGGCTTTACTTCCCGAAGGAAGGCGTGATCAGAGATGTTATGCCACAGAACATCCCGGCGGCACCGACTGGGATTGAACTCAGGCCTTTTGGGGTGAGAGGCAATCACGCTTAGCACTACACCACCTGTGCCACTTCAATTCAATTCTAAAAGTAACAAGCCTTCTATTCAAAGTTTTCAAATTAGGTGACATCCAATATCCTTAATTAAATTCATTTAAAAAAAATAAGTTCCAGTAATTCAGAACTGAGCTGCCCACTATACGATAGGTCATTTCGACAGCAACCTTCTTTCTATTCGAGATGTCGACTTAAGCAAGCCATCAACATCAAATAGCACTAATGATTTTTGTCGATTGAGATACGATAGGTTTTGTCATTAAGAACAATTTTCATTCAACATGCTTGTCAAGTTAACGCAAGCAATAAGTTGCGCAGTAGCGTCACCTGGTCTTTTTCATTAAAAATTAAGCTTTCTATCTAGTCAAGATGTAAATTTAAGCAAATAATTTGTCAACAAATGGCATATTAGTGCAACCTGTAAGACGAGCTGAACTGTTCCCCTTTAAATAGGCCATATCGATCTGAACAGTTTTGATGAAGCTTGCAACCAAGTGATGTCATGGTAAATTTGGAGCTGGTTACTCTTTTAGAATTTTAGAATTACCATTACCCTTTAATAAAAAAAATAAAAAGTCCTGTTTTTTTCAATAACTGGTCACACTGGAGGGCTACCAGTCCAATCCACCAGAACATCACTGAACATTTCACTTAAAATCTGCTCAAATATGACGAAAATCGAGGAAAATTTACCCCGTCTATACGGCCGATAAAAGGAACTCAATACCTGAGTCGAATTCAACTCAAAATTGCAATTCTTTGCGTAGCGCCATTGTGCACTGCAGAAGTACCCGTTGAACAAATTCAAAGTGAGCGCCGTTTAAATGCAATTTTAGCTATTCAAATTAAAAAAGGGTTCTACGGGATTCATGAAGTTCATGGAAGGAAAAATATACTTATTCACTGAGTAACACCAGTTTATGCAATTTTGAATCAAATTCGACTCAATTTTGAGTTACTATCATTGGCCACGTACTGTATACTCATACAGTAAAATTTTCCCTTAATTCAAGTAGATTTTTAAGGAAAATCGAGGAAAGTTTTACTCACTCAGTGAGTAATCCGACTTTCTACTAATTTGAGAAAATCTTATGAAATTTTGAGTTTACTTCACGTATGATGTATAACGCTGTGACAACCGCCACATCCACAGATGATCTGACACAGAACGTATCTCATATCACTCAATAGTCATAGCAAGAAAACACAATTTTAAATGATATACTAACTGTACATTAAATCTCAATCAAATGATGTGAAAATAAAATTGAAATCCATCAATAAATGGTCAAGTTATAAACGTTTAAATCCTAACACTATTTCGTCACTCAGTTTTTTTTATTTGCACCCCAGATTAGTCCAAAAAGACGTAGTCCTACGTCAAAAAAAAATCCCCAAACAACACATTACCCAAGTACCAATAATGGCTTTATGAGAGTCCTAAAGACCATGACTAGTAGAATGTAAGTTTGATATACGAGAATTTCCTTAGATAAATGCTGCCCAAAAACGATGAAACGCATTTATTGCCACCTAGGTCAAAGTACACATGTTTAAGTAGCGAAAATTTCGTCTCGATACGTGTAGTAAAAAAGTTGTACTATAGGGTGTCCCAGAAAGTATCAGCACACTTTCAACTCACCACCATTTTCCACCCCGATGAAGTTTATCAGCTGTTCATCGATGTGTGTTGTTGTTTACATATTGCTTAACAAGTTTCTGTGTGCAAAGTGCATTCTTTTTTTTTACAAAATCATCAAAATACGAGGGATTTCCTCGGAAAAGCGCAAACAGATCGTGCACAAATGGTGCACTATTCCCAACCTATCAGTAAGGAAGTTGGTGAAAATGGAGAAAGTAAGCATCGGGGCAGTCCGAAGAAGCTATCTTTGAGGACACACCGAAATCTGGCCGTAGACCGGGATCGGTGGACCGAAAACTGAACAGAAAGATTTCCCAAGCTTTCGTCAACAAGAAAAATGCCTCTGTTCGAGATTTGGCCCCAATAAACTGAGAACATCGAAGGGTAACGTCCACGCAAACCAAAAATCTATTGCAATGAATGTTAGTTCCATTTCCTATCATCCTCTGTTCATGAACATCGCAGCGAATGTTAGAAGTTGACCTTGCAGGCGATGTAATGGTTTTTTGCCTTTTTTATTTCGTGTTCTGTCTGTGCTTTCGCCTACACAAGCAAGCATTTGCCTTGATTTTTATGTATAACATGGTAGAACGACGCACATACTTGTCTCGAATCTCTCCAGCAGAAAAAGCATACGAAGTCGAGCATGCGAGAAAATGAGCGCTTCATGTTTGCTTTTAGGCTAACCTTATTCAGAAGCATGGAGAGAGCAGTGGAGAAAGCACAGGTCTGATAATCGCAACGTTCGTTGTTCGAGTCCAGTCGGCAACGTTTTTCCTATTTTTTTTTCAACATAATTAATTTACCTCACTAATACACTCTACATTTTTCGGTCTCCAATTTTCTTGCATTGGACAGCAGCTAGGTATATAGCATCCTCGGTTCATGTGGTCTCCACTTACATCCTCTGTTGATGAATCCCACATAATTGTAAGCGAATCTTACATCCACCGGTTGGGTGTACAAGACGCTTCCGGGAGACCAATACTACACAGTCCGTGATGGTCAGGAAGTTGACGATGTCGATAAGTCAATTTTACCAAAAATGTTGATAAAAAGGCCATGGTTTGGCAAGCGATGCGTGAGTATGGCAAGTTGTCAAAGTCATATGTGACAAAGGAGTCAATTGACACTGAAATTTACGTGTGGGATTGTTTAAATCGGCGTCTGTCGCCCATGATCCGTCAACATGATGGCTCAGTACTAATTTGGCCTGATTTGGCGTTAATGCACCACTCGATAGAGACGGTACCTTGGTAAAAAGCATACAATACGTGACAAAAGAGATGAATCCTCCGAATAGTCCGGAGGCCCGGCCAATCGATACTTTTTGGGCCCTTTCCAAGGGATATCTGAGGGAATACTTTAAGACAGCGAAATCCTTCGAAGAATTTGAAAAAGACTGGACGGAACTGGTCAAAATTATCGCCAAGGAATCTGTGCTGAAGCTCATGGGCAGCTTCAGATCAAAAATTCGCCCTTCGACATACGATTAAACAACTGCGGATTACTTTCATTCAATTGAAAGAAAATACCATAGAAAACATATTTGAGGTCATTAACATAACGTTGTTTTATGCCAATAATAAACAGTGCTTATACTTTATGAGACACCCTATCGATGGAAGACGAGAATCCTGCACGCCCACGTCCAAAACCCAACGTGGTCAATTCGAAATATCGCGAAAGAATTGAAAATTGCCAGTTCTACCGTGGGAGATGTTCTCATGCGGTTCTGTGATCGCAAGAGTGTGGCTGGGAAGGATCGGCAGCTGAACTGGAAGGTGTTGAGGTCGATCAAGATAAACTCAAGGCTCTCGGATCGGAATGTTGCCAAAAAAAAATACAGTTTCAGTCGTAGTATAGTCCGGAGGATCCGTCTGTGAGCAGGTTACCACTCATTCCGTGTCTCCAAGCAACCGAACAGGACGATGAAGCAGTATCTAGTGGTCAGAATATGCGCCCGGAATTTGTACGACCGTGTTCTAACGAAGTACAGAGGATGCCTTGTCCTGGGCGACGAAACCTATATCAAGATGGATTTCAGACAAGTTCCCGGACAAAAGCTTTATCTGATCACTACACGGGGTGATGTACTCAGCAAATTCAAGATTTTCCGTCGATGAATTCGCCCGTAAACTGATGATCTCGCAAGGAGTTTGTAGCTTGTGGACTCAAAACCAAGCTTTTCATCTTAAACGATGGACATAGAGGCTCACAAATATCCAGTGAAGTTCTGGCCAGATTTGGCAAGCTGCCACTACAGCCGGGATTTGCTACAGTGGTATCGCGACAATAAGGTGAATTTCGTCGACTAGGATATCAATCCACCCAACTGCCCGCAATTGGGCAATTATCAAGCAGAAGTTAAAGAAAACTGGAAAGACGACTCAAGACGCTGCACAGATGGCTCGACATTGAAAAAAAAAAATACCGCTGAGTCCGCCAGTCCAGTGAGAGTTCATCCGAACGTCGTCGGAGTAATTTTTCATTTTTAATAAAATTAAAATAAAATACCTTAATGTTGACTAAATCAAATTTTTTTTTTGCCCCGTAACGTGGGTAGATCACCTTTTCGTGGTACGTTACGGGATGTAAGATCTACCACCGATTCCTAGTCCTGACTACTTCAAACTAGGGGAACAGGATTTTTCAGTAATCCAAGGAACACATCTTAGTCCTTGTTACTTTTTATGCCTTGTTGATTATGACAAGACTCGGCTTTGTCCACCGAGGATGATCTTGAAACAAGGAAAAAAAATGAGTTAGTTGTCTTCATCTATGTGATTCCTAATCTTCTATTCGTTGTTCCCTAGTTTGAAGCGGTTAAGACTAGGGTTCTGATGCATGGTCATTATCGGTGTCATACCTTAATTTTGTTGCTAAGGAATCCAATTTTGACTGACAAAGGGGCGCGCCTTTGGAGGGTGTTTCAACACTCCGAAGGGTATAAATAGCGGGACCTTTCAATTAGAGTCGGATCCTTGCGATAAATGCAAGAGTGGCAACTGTAAAAAAAATCGAATACTTCATCATTTCTCAATAGTGATGGAGTAATATGACATGCACTAAACTAAGAACACGGGATAGATCAATTTACAATAGATCAACTTACTGGTCGCACTAGTGTTAGGTCCCGAACAGAGGAAAAAAAAATCAAATTTTTCTTACGTTAAATCAATCCCGAGAAACAACTGGTTTTATGTGTTTGGATTCTAAGTGGACCAGACTTTACTCTCATTTGATTATCGTAAACAAAATCAACATGCATCAAACAGAGGATGATATTGGCGTTGACGAGAGCTCTGTAACTCTTTACTCCTATGGAGAAATTGCATGTGTGACTGTCAGTCCATGTGTGAAACATAGCGAACTTTTTTCTTATTCTCTCACTTCCTCACAAAATCCTATAAGGAACTGTCAAAATTCGTGTGAAAAAACGGCGAATTACAAGCTTTGGATGCGGTAGTTCTGATATCATGTTAACAAAACTCACCAATTACAATTCTCACCAAACGTGGTGAGTTTGAGCTTCAAGATATTTGTTGTACACTCGAACATGAACCGAAACTTCCATCACTGCTGGCAGTAGTAACTTCGTGTCTGCCATCTGTGAAGAGTAAAGAGAGATTGCAAACTATACTTTCTCTTTCTATGAAAACGATGTACAACGGAATCATTTTTGTGCTGAGTTAACTCGTAGGAGTAATTTTACATGTGATTATTTCGAGTCCTTGAGAGGGAAAAAAAAATCATTTGAGTGAAGATTATGCCATTACTGCCTACAACTGTCTTAAGACAAGATTCGCAAAGGGGATGCTTTTTCGATTTCTGAAATTTAAGTGCCTAGTTTAAGCTTTATTGAAGTCATAAATAAAAGACAAATATTAAAAAATAACAAGCTAATTTCTATAAGAAGCCAACCTCCAACAAGTGTAAGATCCATATGGCTATTCTAACAGGCTCATATCAGTGATGCAAAATATCATGACACTCACTCGACACTCGGCAACGCATAAACCGACAGTCGCTGACAGAACGTTTTGTCACGGCAAACAACAATCACCAGTAATGGTTGCTACTCACAGGCAAAACGTAACACTCGCTGCTGATGATGTAAAGCACAACGAAAAAAATGAAGACTCCTGCAGTACGATGATGAGAAAAAGCGAAACGACAGAAGAAAATGAAAACAATGCCTACGAGTTCCAAGTTCGTCTCGGCACGCGCGACTGCGTGAGTTACAAACAATGCTGGCAAACTTAAGTGGAAGCTGCTGGGCTACTCACCATCACACTCGCATAAGCAAGCAAAGCAGCAACTGGTTCAAAACGAGCACAGATGAGTGTCGTGATTGTCGGGAACGACCAGATCGGTGATAGATCACCACCGAAGGCGACATTCACCAATTGCTTTTTACTTCTTTCGTCAACTTGATGGATGGTCATTGGTCATGGAGAGTGCTGCGACAAGCACATTGATAGGAATGAACTAAGCTTTACTACCATCAGCTGTTTGACGATCGTGATTGTAATAGGTCGCAACTCTGGTTCAAACAGCAAATCATCATAAGTCTTCACACTGTTAGAACCATTTCGGACAGTAAAAATAAGTAGTAATTGAACTCGAAATTATGCCACAAAGGATTGGAGCTCAATCATCATTAAGATTAAGGTACCACCACACATAACTAATAACAAAACTCTACCGCCAAACTGCATTGAGGTTGAAGCCCAAAACAACAACAGAAATACTTATAGCGAATTCGTTTATTATTCAGTTCCAACCTGGATCGGGTATCAAGATTGGGTCTGCTTGTTTTCTGACAAACGTCAGTTTGATCGTTTGTTTTTAAAACCCAGCTCAGGTTGAGGTTCGCACTGACAAAAAGTTCGGTTTCGCACTGGGTTGGAACTGGTTCCAACCCCGATAATAAACGAATTCGCTATTACATTGTCTTCTTATCTATATTCTGGACCTCTTCTGTTTTTTTTTCAGCCAAGAACATGAATTTTACTTTAATCACACGCTTGGGTTGTACCTTAGATTCATTTTTATTTCAGATAAGGAACACAAACCAAACAGAAAGATCATTAAAAGTGAACCAGTGTTCAGAGCACCATTCAACCCTGTTCCATTCGCAATAGATAAGAACTGGTAGAATCTGTAGCGCCGTGTAGGAAACCTTCCAAGAAGCTCAGACACCGAAACTGTCGCATCCAGTGAAAGCTGACCATTATTGACGTGAAATGAATGCTTCTTGCCATGTTATCACTTGTTACTGTCTGTTTTCGATATCAATTTTGGAGAAGGAGAATGTTCGTCATTTTCCTTTCACGAACCACAGTCGTTAGTCATTATCGGAAGTTTGTACCAAGTCAATGTGTGGCGGGTAGTCGTAATTAGAATGTTTTCAAACCACTTGAGGAGCAGTTTTGTGCTGGTACTTGTATTGGTCTTCCTACCGATAAGTTTGAATGCCGCGGATGCGATTTGCGAACGGATTGACTTTAACGATTTCACGTCCTACAAGATTCGACAATGCTCGGAGGGTGGAAAGGAAATAATGCGTCTGTCTGCCTACGTGGGATCCTCCAAATTTGAACCATACAGAGAGAATGTGCAATACTTCTTGTCGAATGTTGGTCCCGGTGTTAGTTGTATCGAATCGATTGACAGTTTCTTTGTGAATTCCTTTACGGAACTACGGATGATGTATCAGTTCTTGTTTAAAACGGAGTCCACGCTTACGATAAGGATTCTGGATTTGGATCAACTCGATAGACAAGGAAGGCCAATAATTGCCCAAGTTTGGACAACGCGTCAGCCCACGAGGACGTGGAGTTTGTTTGCGGGCCGAGTGGATAAAGAAGTCAAAAAAGCTAGGTTGCAGCTTGAGGTTGAAATGAGCGACGATGGAGACGTTGCATTTGAATATATGACGGTGTTTAATCCGTTGGTTTTGGAGGAATTTTGTATGAAGCTAGATGAATTTTATACGCCACGACCATCGAGTACGACTGCACGGTCAACTACGCCTGAACCCACAACTACAACTCAACGCTCAACTACAGCTCTACGGACAACAACAATTCAACGTACAACTACAACTCCACGATCAACTACGACTACGGTAGCTACAACTGTTCCTTTAACCACGAGACGAACAAGAACAACAAGTAGAACGACACTGTCAACTACAACTGAACCACCAACCATTACCACAGATACAACTACGACTACGGTAGCTACAACAATTCCTTTAACCACACCAATTACTACGAGGCGAACAAGAACAACAAGTAGAACGACATTGTCAACTGCAACTGAACCGCCAACCACTACAACAGCTACAACTACGACTACAGTAGCTACAACTTTTCCTTTAACCACAGCAATTACTACGAGGCGAACAAGTAGAACGACATTGTCAACTACAACTGAACCGCCAACCACTACAACAGATACAACTACGACTACGGTAGCTACAACTATTCCTTTAACCACAGCAAGTACTACGAGGCGAACAAGAACAACAAGTAGAACGACATTGTCAACTACAACTGAACCGCCAACCACTACAACAGCTACAACTACGACTACAGTAGCTACAACTTTTCCTTTAACCACACCAATTACTACGAGGCGAACAAGTAGAACGACATTGTCAACTACAACTGAACCGCCAACCACTACAACAGATACAACTACGACTACGGTAGCTACAACTATTCCTTTAACCACAGCAAGTACTACAAGGCAAACAAGTAGAACGACACTGTCAACTACAACTGAACCGCCAACCACTACAACAGCTACAACTACCACTACCACAAGTCGAACGACGACTACGACGGAAGCTACAACTACTGTCCCTGTTAGTTCCACAATTGCAACCCAGATCAGATCAACAACTACAATTCCAACCACATTCACAACTATGCCCTCAACCACTACTACAACACCCAGTACAACGGCTTCTACCACTCAAACCATCACGATTGGAACTCCTACAACTACATCCCCAACAACAGTAACAACAACAACAGCACCAACAACAACACCAACAACAACAACATCAACAAAAACGGCACCATCAACAACACCTGTAGCTACTACGACGCCAAGAACCACTACTACAAGCACATCGAGTTCTACAACAACTCCGGTAGAGACTACAACTACCTCAACAGCTGATACTACATCAACTGTTCCCCAAACCGTATCTCTGGTAACAACTACTACAGTAACCGCTACACCTAGCACAATTACTATAACCAGGACTAGTCCTAGGACCACTCCCAGCACAAGAATAACATCAACGCCCAGTACTTCAACGTTTGAAGCTTCCACTGTGATCCCTGAAACAACGGCTCAATCGACCAGACCCTCAACAACAACTCGTCGTACTACAAGGCAAAGTACAACTGTTCCAGTTACTACCACACCAGCGATTGATGAAACAACAGAAAAGCTTCAATCGGAGAATTCCACTACTGATACATCTTCTACCCGTCGAACCAGAACAACTAGTAAAACCTCTACAACCAGAAGAACTACGGAGTTCGTAGCAGAACTAAGTTCTACACCTCAATTGCAGTCTACTACATCGGAACCTGCCCTTACAACCGCATCACCATCAACTACTTCGACTATTCCTCGAAGTACTACTGCACGAACTACAACAATTCAGTCAACTCAACTTCCAACAACGCGAGCATCTACCATTAACCCTCCTACAACAACGCAGACTACACTCGCAACCACTCTTCCTGATACGTCTTCGTCAACTGCGCCGTTAACCACAGCCAACCCCCCTTCCACGATTCGACCTTCTCCATCCCGACCGTTCGACCCTTCAAATCTTTTTTCCGAGAAAGACTACTACGACGAATCCAGTGCCATATGGCTCTCGCTAACTGGCGTTTTCCTAGTTCTACTAGTGTTGGCCTCGGCATTCGGGCTGTACCTGTACGTCAGCTGTAAACAGATCTCCCATATCGTTGCCAGAGAGCTCGAACTCGGCGAAGAACCGCCCAGTCAAATTTCCAGAACCATCAACCACTACGTGAACCCGCTCGCTCAGCAAACCTACCAACGGCAACGACAGCGCCAGGAGCAAATGCGACAACAGAATTTCCGACCACGACCGCCGCCTCGTGATAGTCCACCATTGTCCACCAGTGATAACAGTAGCTATTTGGAGAACACCAGGCGGATCACCCAACAGCCCATTATTCCTCCATCGGTGACTGCTAGACCATTCTCTATGGCAGAAGAAATCCGAAAAGCTAAGCTCAAGAATCGGCTCAATAAATTTTAACGACCATAAAAATGAGTTTGTTTTTCTTAGAAATCATCAGGGGAAGAGATGAGCGGAGATGATCAAAACATCAAGCCAAATGAACTGTCAAAATCTGAGCCAATAGAGTCAACCGGTAGAAACTTGCAATTTTAAATTGGCTCACTACTTGACTAGCCTATTGGTCTTAAGCAAATCGATTAACGTACCCCATTCTAGTTGAAATTCTAGTACTACACTATGTTTGTTTTGATTCGCTATAAAAGTTTGACACATAAAATAAGGGGTTCGTGTATTTTTTCGAGGGGTGCATCGATTAGCTTGGGACCGAAGAGAGTACAAGAGCTGAGTCAAAAAGTTGAGCACGTTTCTTCGGGACCTTCTTGTCTTAGAGTTACTTCTAAGATAGAGTTCTCTACCACCGTAAGTATTTGAGAGTCGTTTCACTAATACTTGCGTTTTACTGGTTGAAAAAAAAAATAAAAAAAAAAAACAAACCGCTGTCAAGCCGGACACCTTGACAGCTGATTTCGTGGTTGACAATTATAAACAAATTGATTTTATAGGGCTTCACTAGCAAGGTTGTATAAGCATAGAGGTAACTCTATGACCAGAAGGTCCCTAAGAAACTTGCTCATCTTTTTGGCTCAGCTCTGGTATTCGGTTCTTCGGTCCCAAGCTAATCGATGCACCCCTCGAAACATAGGAAAATCCACGAACCCCTCATTTTATCGGTTAAACTTTCAATGCGAAACAAAACAAACATTGTCTAGTACTAGAATTTTGACTAAAATGGGATACGTTAATTGATTTGCTTGGGACCAATAGGCTAGTCAAGTAGGGAGCCAATTTCAAATCGATAGTTTCGTATTGATTGTTGATATTATCACGTGTGACATACACGGAAAGAAAACAAGTATCTAATTTTGGGTTCTTTTCACCCAGGTTGGGTTTTTTTTTATAGTAATCTACATCGATATTTTAATACTCTCTATAAGAAAGTGTTTAAGTAGATATTGATTATTCATCCTTGGATCATGTGTAAATTATTGTTTCGAGATATAACAATTCAATAAAATACACTTTTACTCTTTAAATTTGATTTGAATTGATTTTGACTTTGGACTGCCTCATTGCCTGAAGAAAAGAAAAAAAAAACATTTACTTAAACCAAACATCTTTAGAGAATAAACGTTCTGAACTTCAAGTTGGGATGGAACTAGAGATGGGCAATCCGCTCCCGAGCTGTTCTAAAGACCCGATTCACTAAAATGAGCTGATGACCCGCGATTCATTTTTTTAGAAACCGCAGCTCATCAGCACACTGTTATCACAAATCTAAACCATTCAATCCGTCACTAATGGCGGAATTTCTAAAAAAAAAAAAAAAAAGGAATGCCCCTTTATGCATTGACCAGTCACCGCGTAAACCAAGATGCGTGCGTAATTCAACATGTGCCTACGATTACATGATCTTAAATTTCTACTGGTATTATCCAATGCTATCCAATGCATATGTGCTCTTACCTCTCATCCCATCATTCTCTCCAGCTTATCAGCTCAGCTCTGGATCTGAATCATCGGCTCGAATGATTCACTGACATGACAGCTCTCGGACCCGTCCAGCTCTTCGGATCTTTATTCTCACATTTCTGCACGATTTAGCTCCAGATCCGGATCAGAGCTGATGATCTGGAGCTGAAGCCGAGAATAGTGGGAGCAATTGTGCTGAAGAACCAAGGTGGATTCCGTCCTGAGCGATATTTCACGCGCGGGGCGAGATTTTGCGAATGTACGATAGGGAGAGGAGTACTAGTTGTCTCTCTCATTCCAACGCAAATTCTGCTCCGCTCCGATAATACACGGTTAGATCTGAATACACCATTAGACTTATGATATCAGTGAGCTGATGAGCTGCAGTTCCAAAAAATGAACCACGGGTCATCAGCTGACTTTAATGAATCGGGTCTATAGAACAGCTTGAGAGCCCATCTCTAGATCTGAGCTGATGATCTGGAGCTGAAGCCGAGAATAGTGAGAGAAAATCTGCTGAAGAATTAACATCAGAACTAAAATCTGTATGTAGACTGGATTGCATAGCTTGAGCAACAATCAATACGAAACTAACGATTTTAAATTGGCTCACTACTTGACTAGCGTATTGGTCCCAAGCAAATCGATTAACGTACCCCATTCCAGTCGAAATTCTAGTACTACACTATGTTTGTTTTGATTCGCTATGGAAGTTTGACAGATAAAATGAGGGGTTCGTGGATTTTCCTATGTTCGAGGAGTGCATCGATTAGCTTGGGACCGAAGAGAGTACCAGAGCTGAGCCAAAAAGTTGAGCAAGTTTCTCGGGGACCTTCTGGTCTTAGAGTTACCTCTATGGTTATAACGCCTTCTCAATTTTGAGTTGTTGTCATTCACTCGGATGTAAACAGGGTTACTTACTTTTAAGTTGTTTTCACTCAACGGTAAGTTTAAACTACTAAAAATTGAGTTTTACATAACCTACTCAATTTTAACTTGGCGCACGGAACTGTCGAGTTGGGTGAATAGAACTCAATTTTGGGTTGTTTTGCTCTTTTCGTTTTTGACAACAACAAGAGAGCAAGTGAGAGACATCAACATTGTAGCAGTACGTTTAAAGAACTTAACCGTTGGGTAGTTTTGGTTCTCCGTGTAGGCACATAGTGTAGGTGTAGCTCCCTCGCATACATTTTTTTTTTTGCTTTTACTGATATGTTTTTGGCACATTTTGGTTTACGATTGTACAGTTGTTTAGTAGCTCTATTGGCTTATGGTCACTAAAACCCCGTATTTCATTTCTGATTTTGAATTTGGGTCAACATTTCTATAATTTCAAGGTGAGCTAGAGAGGTTTTCGAAAGAATAGACTCCCTTTGATGAGCTGGATGGGTCTGATCCGCTCAGCCAGATAAGCTATTTTGCCCAACTCCAGATGGAACATAGTTTAATCGATGCTTTGTTGGCTGGGTGGTAAGTTCTATATACACTAAAATAAATTAAACTCCTACTTCCATTGAAAACTTAAATAATCGTGCAATAATCAAAGCCAATTAATCGATTAGCAGATAATCGAGGCATTGAATAATCAATTAAAAATTAATCGATTATTTTAACAGATAATCGATTAGCTCGATTAATCGAGTAGTAATCGGACATCTCTGGCCACGTGGAGTGACGGTATGAAAAATGTGACAAGAAGAACAATGCTGCGGACGGTTCAATGTCTTACCGCATTTGTGGAATGAGGTGGGGCTCCGTCCTGTTGAAACACCAGGCTCCGTCTCACAGCAAGTTGGACATCCTCCAGCAGGATTGGAAGCTCGTTTTCGTTACTTCGCGCTGTTTAGCGAACCTTCGATAATGCTTTGCTTTGCTGGTGGCAATATTAGTTCAGAACTGTCTCCCTACGCAGTGCTAGTGTGCACATGAGCTTCATGTATAAGCTGTATCTCAAAATCCTGGTTTCTGTATTCAGCAAAGTTGTTCAGGTTATCTTTAATTAGGTCAGATAAACCTCACTACGCAGTGCGAGTGTGCATGTGTGCAACTTCCTATATAAACTGCATCTCGAGAGCCTCGCCATATAGAAAGTCGTTGGCTTGAGTAAATTGGTGCAGGTAACCAAGTCCTTTCGGATGATGGTCATATTATTTCAGAAAACTCTCACTACGCGGCGCTGGTGTGCAAGTGATCTTCCTGTATAAACTGTATCTCGAGAACCTGGCCATATAGAAAGTTGCTGTCTTCAGCAAAATTGTTCATGTGACCAAGTCCTTTTGGATGGTGGTCATATTATTTTACTCTCTCACTATGCGGCGTTAGTGTGTACATGTACTTCCTTGATTTTTCTTCCTTGATTTGTTTTCCGTCGATCTTGTTTTCCGTGCTGAGCACCAATGCTACCGACGCCAGGGAGGCAGTAGCTCCTACACACCTGGACTCTTCCTATCGACCCATCAACTCATGAACCGGGGACCAACGCTTTACTTCAGAAAGGCGTGATCAGAAATGTTATGCCTCATAACATCCCGGCGGTGCTGACTGGGATTGAACCCAGGTCTTCTGGGGTGAGAGGCAATCACGCTTACCACTACACCACCGGCGCCGCTATATAAGATGTTGTTGTGCAATGTGAGAACAGGAACCGGAAAAAGGATGGCGTGTAGAGGCTTGAAATCGATTTCTGACGCCATTTTCAAATACGGGATGGTGGTCATCGATTCAAGAAAAACTGCCAATTACTCTACAATATGCACGGGAACAAATCCAATCTCCGAAATGAGGTAAATGACTCATGCTTTCATGAACATAGCGTATTTTCATATTATGGAAATACACCATGAATAATATTCATGATATCATGAGCTATTTTAGCGTAACCCAGCTAAGATTCCCGAAATCATGAATCATTCGAGTTGAAGTTATGAGTTACATTCAGCTTACTTTTAAACCAAACCATGTAAAAAAAAATAGAGTAAAGCATTAGATGAAACTGGATTGGAGCCATGAACCTTGCGATTTTTAACCCCATACTTTTGTTGGTGTTGCAATTTTTCCATAGGGCATATAGCTATAGCAGACAGTAGTTCTTGACAGTAAAACGGTTCAAAACGATCAGCAACAGCAGCTCGCAGCAGAGCTAGCATAGAGGTAACTCTAAGACCACTGGGTCCCGAAGAAAATCATTATTATTTTTGGCTCACTCAGTACCAGAACAACGGTCCCAAGCAGTCCCAAGCTATTTCACTCAACCCTGCATGTTCTGCATGAATCCACACACCCCTGATGTTATCTGTCAAACTTTCATAGCGAATCAAAACAAACATAGTGTAGTGATAGAATTTCAACTAGAATAGGGTACGTTAATCGTTTGCTTGGGACCAATAGGCTACTAAAGTGGTGAGCCAATTTAAAATCGTTAGTTTCGTATTGATTGTTGGAGCTAGTGCGTTAGGTATATAAAGAGTAAATAAGCAGAATAGGTTTGAAGTACGAATCGCTAATGGACTTTGTTCCATGTAGGTAATAGAGTAGCTACAAACCCAACTGAGGTTACCTAAACTTATGTATTCTAGAAATACATTTTTGTATATCAGTAACAGGTATTTAATAAAGAGAAGGAGTTTATACCTATCTGTTTACTTATTTTGATATTTGAACAATCCAAAAGCCTGCATTTGTATTTTGATGGGGTTTTTCAGGAATCAAATGGTTTTGGCCCTCAGGAGGTAGAATTTCCCTCTGAGTATAAAGAAAAAGCCAGTTAATAAAATTAGTTTTCCTCAGGTGGTGATAATCTCACTGAGGTTCGCTTATCAATCCCTCAGGAGGAGAACATTTCCCACTGAGTTTTAAAATCCACTAACTCAACAACTTTGACCACTAGACTATCAAAACTTGGGGTGCACGACGTTAGGCATACGGTCGTTAGGCATACGGACGTTAGGCATACGTACGTTAGGCATACGGACGTTAGGCATAATGTACGATAGGCATAATGGACGTTGGGCATAAAGGACGTTAGGCATAATGGACGTTAGGCATAATCTACCGGATGAATTCCAGAAGGATGATAATGGAGACCGTCTATTGATTGCTGACTTCGGTGACAATAATGAAAGAGCCTTAATTTTTGGAACTCATGAACGACGTCTTGGACAGGCAAAGTATTGGGTTACAGATGGTACGTTTGCCACAGTTCCTTGTTTGTTTCGGCAACTCGTCACTGTTCATGGAAGTATCGCTCCCTCACATCAGTAGACGGTTCCGCTAGTTTTCATTCTGATGACAACAAAAACAGAATCGTTGTATCGAAAAGTATGGCAGGAAATCCTGGAAGCAGCAGGTATGTTTTTTTGTTATTGAATGAAAAACCACAGAATTAACCATTCTTCATTTCATGAGCTGTTATTTGGCATCATATTTTATTCAACCTTGGCTGTTTTTTGTTATTGAATGAAAAATCACAGAATTCACCATTCTTTATTTCATGAGCTGTTCTTTGAGGAAAACCTTTTCTTCTTTGACTTTTGTAATATGTGTGTAAGAATATATTACAACAAATGTGTGATTTTTTTATTTCTAGATGCGATTGATTTCAAGATATAGTTCAAAACTAAGCTGAGTTTTCATTGTAAGATTACTTAACCACTATCGCTACTAACCATGGATCTAAGTAAATATGTAGATACGTCACTTATGATATGATAAATAATGGATTCCAAACTGTGCTTATTAAATAAACTATGTTTGTTTAACTTGTATCATTTTTTATTCAACGCTTAGCCTAATTTAAGCATTGTTTACAGGTTTACAGGTTAAGCAGGTTTCTAGAGTTGCACAGCAGCAAGGTATTTTATGCCTAACGTCCATTATGCCTAACGTATAATATGCCTAACGTCCATTATGCCTAATGACTTTATGCCTAACGTCCAATATGCCTAACGTCCGTATGCCTAACGTATTTATGCCTAATGGGGTACACTCCAAAACTTGTATAAGATGGAAAGCAAAAGGCATATAAGAGATACCTATTTAGTGCCTTTTATGAACACGGTTTACCAGGTACACGTAACGCTTGTAGCGGTCATGATGCAGCTGCATTATAATATCATGAATGTCCATCACGAAATCTTGAATCATTGTTCTGATTTCATGGGATGCCAAGTTTTTTTTTCATTTCATGTTTTTTCATCCATGAAAATGGGATCGGATTTGTTCCCGTGTGGGTATTTCCGGAAAGGGGACGACGTGTAGAGGCTGGAAATCGATTCCAGACGCCATTTTAGAATACAAGATGGCAGCCATCGGTTCAAGAAAAACTGTCAAATACCCTATTGAAATTGCAATTTTTCAGGGTTCCTTACGTCAAGTAAAATCATTAAATTGAAATCAGTAGGTTAAAATCGTTATCAATCTGAGAGCAGCCACACATTTTGCTCCCAAATGTTCCATATGGCACGGCTTTTGTCAAAGATGATTTGTGATGAGAAAAGTCCAAACTGCGAATAAATAATGCAAATAACTTTCATTTCTTCGCGGTTGGGTTGATTCAGTAAATTTACGGCTGGTCATTTGGTAAACAACAAACAACGCAAACAGAACAGTGATAGGTAGTAGGTCGTCGTGACTTCCTTTTGCTTTCATCAATGGATGTGTGTTTTGGTGAATTTGACGTGTGAATTTTTTGAATAAACATTAAATAGGTGATGCAACCGAAATAGATGGCCAATTCCATATAAATACACATAAGTGTGACATAATATACTTATAGGGTATGTGAGCCAGCAATTGAGCAACTATGATATTATATTTATTTAAAAATAAATAACGATATCCAACATTTCATTCTCTATATTGATGGAAAAATACTACATTGTTATCAAATTGTATACATTTTTGGAAAACTCGTCCTTCACTAATAAGCACACTTTCGTTCCTATGATCGTGGGACGCATTAACATATTAAAGAAAATTAATTGCTATCAGTAATTTTTGGATTGATTTAAAGTTTTAAATATGGGTCATTTCAGCTCAAAGTGGGTACATCATATGAAAAAGTTGTCTTAGATGTCACTGATTAGAGCCAAACTTGGCCAAAACGCTTATTTTGGCATTCTGAACAAACGCCTTTTTTGATTTTACTCTAAAGTACCTAGATCCTAGATTTTCGAGATTTTTTAAATTGCTACTCTCAGAAGAGATTACTCCACAACCAAATAAGCTATTCGTGATATTAGAACGTTAATTTGAAGATGTTTTTAATGTTGATTCTTATTGATGTACTCACATTTTATTTTTGTTATAGTAACTACAGTAAACAGGCTGATTACCGGCAGGCATCCAAATTATCCAAAAATGGCCTTTTTTCTCCATGGGTAGGATTTTTTCTTAATATTTTGGCTCAAATTTTCACCACACTTTGGAAAACTTTTCTACAAGATGTTTTTTCAAGGGCAAATGATTTGGATAATTAGTTTTTGAGATATGACTAGATGAGTGAGTTGTAGTTTTGAGCTTTTCTGGTGGAAAATCAATGGTATTTAATATATTTTTTTTTATTTTTTTCTTGAATTCCTGCTTGCATTCTTGCTCATGAGATTTTATCTAAAATAAATAAATTTAAGGGTATTATTCAAGTAGCAGCTGTCATCTACAACTGAAATTTTATATAGGGGAATTTACGTATTTTCGGCAACCTAAGCAGCGACCTTCTTTCTATAGCCTTTTTCTCTAAGGAACGCACACGTATGCAGTATTGGTTTGTTTACAATCTTTTGCTGCCAGCTGCTCTAACAATTTCAGTCGAAAGAATTGTCAAAAACTGTTTTGAAACGCTTTTACAAAGCTCCAATCTTCTCTAGTGAGAGCGAATATTGTCGGCAACCAGTGTTTCTTCGGCAACCGTTCCATTTGAACTGCATGTAAATCTGCTGTTCTATTATCGGCAACTCGAAATCAGCTACAATTTGTAGTGCGTGTGTTGCATTTCAAGAAAACCTTGCTAGATTGCTTTTTCTCAGTGGTAAAAATTTAGTCAAATTGAAGCTGAAAGCATGAAGAATCGTTTGCATGCATTCAGCGAAGTGTTTTCGTAAGAAAATCCAGTGAAAATAGTGTTTCAATTAGGGTTGCCGAAAATAGTATGTCATGCCGAAGCCGTCATTTCCCCAACCTGCTCATCTATCTGATTTCATTCGTACCCATGGAGTACAACGTTTTGGCTGTATCCCATAGCAACATATTTTTCACTTTTAAGACCACACTTAAATTATGGACAGAAGAAAATAAATGAGCTCGTTATGATATCATATATTAAGAATCCTGCCCAGAACATGTGAAAATTAACATAAAAATATTATGGTTCCATCGGTGTGAAGGAATTCAATAAAAAATAAAAAAAAAATATTATTTAGCATTGATTTTCCACCAGAAAAGCTCAAAAATACCACTCACTCATCTGGTCAAATCTTAAAAACTATTTGTCCAAATCATTTGCCCTTGCAAACACATCAAGTAGAAGAGTTTTCCAAAGTGTGGTGAAAATTTGAGCCCAAAATATTAAGAAATAAAAATCCCGCCCATGGTGAATATTTTCCATTTTTTGACAACTTGGATACCTGCCGGTAATCAGCCTGTTTACTGTAGTTACTATAACAAAAACCAAATGTGGGTACACCTATGTGAATCTACATTTAAAAAAAAACCTTCAATTGACGTTCTGAACTGGTTGTGGAGTAATTTCTTCTGAGAGATACATTTTTAATAATCTTGAAAATCCAGGGTTGTAGCCGAGAGCGATCTAGGCACTTCAGAGCAAAATCAAAAAAGGCGTTTGGTCAGAATGCCAAAATAAGCGTTTTGGCCAAGTTTGGCTCAAATCGGTGACATCGACCACAGGGTGTGTACCAACTTGAGCTGGAATGACCCATATGCAAATACACACATAAATGTATACTTAATTTTAGGAAAGTCACCGATGAAAAATAAATGTATCTGCTTTTCTACCTTCATTCTGGCATAAACCCTCTACCACAACTATAGGAACACCACTGGAACATCTACCCTACCCACCATGCTATAGTTAGATTTGAAACCGCATTTACCAATGGGATTTATTCCTGTATGTAGAGGTGGCAGAGATAAAACGGCCAAACTGGGTCAAATGGACAATAAAGGGTGATACGGTCAAAATTTGGTCAATATCAACTTGACGTATTTCTTTCAATTTTGCATTTAAAAAACCTGAACACCCCTCATTTTGAAGGTGTGTGTGTGTAGAATGTTGCTCCTATTTTGATTTTGGAATTCACTCTTCAGTTGTCAAAATGCCGTCCAAGCAAGAAGAGCAGCGTATCAAAATTTTGCTCGCGCATCGCGAAAATCCGAGCTACTCGCACGCAAAGTTGGCAAAATCGCTAAAAGTTGCCAAATCAACCGTTACAAATGTAATTAAAGTGTTTGGGGAACGTTTGTCGACAGCCAGGAAGTCTGGATCGGGGGGAAATCGAAAACCGGAAGCCGCTGAGACGACAAAGAGAGTTGCCGGTAGTTTCAAGCGAAACCCTAACCTCTCTCTCCGAGATGCCGCAAATAAGCTGGGTGTATCGTCTACAACCGTGCATCGAGCCAAAAAACGAGCCGGACTATCGACTTACAAGAAGGTAGTGACTCCAAATCGCGATGATAAACAAAATACGACGGCCAAAGCGCGATCCCGGAGGCTGTACACGACGATGCTGACGAAGTTTGACTGCGTGGTAATGGACGACGAAACCTACGTCAAAGCCGACTACAAGCAGCTTCCGGGACAGGAGTTTTATACGGCAAAAGGAAGGGGAAAGGTAGCAGATGTTTTCAAGCACATGAAACTGTCAAAGTTCGCAAAGAAATATCTGGTTTGGCAAGCCATCTGTACCTGTGGCTTGAAAAGCAGCATTTTCATAGCTTCCGGGACTGTCAACCAAGAAATTTACGTGAAAGAGTGTTTGAATAAACGTCTGCTGCCTTTCCTGAAGAAACACGGTTGTTCCGTACTGTTTTGGCCGGATTTGGCATCTTGCCATTACGGTAAAAAGGCCATGGAGTGGTACGCCGCCAACAACGTGCAGGTGGTTCCCAAGGACAAGAACCCTCCCAACACGCCAGAGCTCCGCCCAATTGAGAAATACTGGGCTATTGTCAAGCGGAACCTAAAGAAGACCAAAAAAACTGCTAAGGGCGAGCAGCAGTTCAAGGCAAACTGGCTTTCTGCGGCGAAGAAGGTGGACAAGGTGGCTGTACAAAATCTGATGGCAGGGGTCAATCGTAAGGCCCGGCAATTCGGATTTGGAAAAGCGGAAGCCTAACTGAATATTTTTCCTGAATTTTATACTAATTGAACTTGAAAAAGAAATTTAATTTGATTTTTTAAATAAACGATTTCACCGATTTACACGCGTTTTCCCTTGACCAAATTTTGACCGTATCACCCTTTAGTACATTTTACAGCTTATTTTTCAATTTACTGAATGACATTTGACAGTAGGTAGTAACTTACCCAAGTAGCCAAAAGTTCTGATAAAAGGCTATTTGTGGCTTAATCATCTTGGTTGCAGGTGGTCTATAGAATTCTAAGCAGCCTCATTTTTAAGTCGTTATAAGAACTTGAAAGTTCCGGTATGATAATTGAAGAGCATTCTAAGCAGCTTCTGGCGGAACTTGAAGATAACTTTTAGAAAAGAAATAAAAAAGGTTTGTCCTCTACACCAATCTATATTTTGTTCGAATTTTTATGAAAGTTATTTCTAGATGCAGATATTAATGTGTATTGATTTGTCAGAATTAGTAGTAGAAGCTGTTTGAAGATTTACACCCAGTCCCTCCTGCGTGAGAGCCCCAGCACGAACCGCTGCGTCATCTGAGATATAATAAATTGAGCTGTTGTCCCACCTACTGTTGGAGTTTTCAGTGCCAGCTGACTGAATTGAGTACGAAACACAACACCTTGGTGAATTTTAAATTGGTGTTTGCCCGCATGGTATTCCAACACATTTGTGGCGCAGTGGTTAGCGTTCGTAGTTCGCATGTCGAATATACGGGTTCGAATCCAGGTAATTACTTTTTAATTATTTTTTATGTTTGGATAGAATGTTGATGCACTGCATATATATAAGAATTTTGATTTATTCGGGCCACTGATCATTTAATATTTACGTGCATTAAATTTTGTTACTAATAAAGATTTGTGCGGATTGCTTCATGTGGCTTGAAAGTTCTGTCGGAACCTCGGTCGGAACTTTATTTGAACTTTACGGAACTTGGAAGTGATTTTAATCGTTTAATGCGGAACTTTTGGTTACTTGGGTAACGGCTGTAAAAAACTACGGACCGTATAGGTAGCATTGAGTGGAACCCCTACAGAGCATGATAAAACACATGGAGAAAAACACTGAAGGAGTGTAAATCCATATTAGAAGATGGAGCAGGTCGTTTACAGGAATCCAATCCCATTATACCAAAGAACGTGTATCGGCAATGTTTGCAATGACATATCTTAACCATTTCTTGATGAATTTGTGGTACTTCTTGAAATCATAGGGTCTGTAATTATTTTTATTGTTAAAAGACTGCAAATAGACTTGTCTACTTTTTTTAACGGGAAAAGAGTCGTAACAAGTTTTTTTTAAAGGTGTGTGTATGCGTTTTGCAAGTGACTCAAGATCTGTAAATTAGAATAATGGGTATACATGTTCATAATTAGCCATGATACAGTCATGATTCCTATAAATGGATCCTGGAGTAATTGCAGTCCTTTAAAGATCCAGAACATCCGTAAAAGTGGTCAATCCACGATCCTAGAGCTCCGCGTTTTTTTTTCTCGAAAACATTAGGACCTGTGATATAAGAAAGAATTTGGGCTTGTGACATAAACATGGACCCAGATGGCCATCGGACCGTCCGTCGAAAGATCCGAAACATCCGTAAAAGTAGTCAATCTATGAATGTGATCCTAGGGCTCCGCGTTTTTTTGAAAACACTTGAAACTTTGGAATAATTCGTAGATTGCATACTGGCAATTTTCATGTATCTACACTGAAAAAAGTTTTCACTTAGTTTCTATTAGGAACGCACTTAGTATTTTTCCAAAAACAAAAACAATGATTTTTACCTGAATATCACCTAGCATTAGAAATTCTATATGAGAAATCATATAGATTTCATTGGACACATAACGTTCATGTGATTTAGTGGTGCAATTTCCAATTATGGGATCACATGAAAGTTATGTGAAATTCACATGGATATTTTCCACTGGTTATGTGATTTATTTTATGAGTGTACTTTAACGTTCTTATTCTAATTGCTTAAGGTGATTCCACATATGGCTGCTACGTAGGCTATACATGCACTTCAACTTCGAATTTTTCAATTACACAAATCTCGGAAATCGGTGCCCAATTTTACCTGAAATTGCTACTTCATGTATGCTGCAGTGCAGCAAACGTGGAGTAACAATTTGAATGTTGCACGTGTTGTAGAAGCTGATATTTGTGCACTTAAAGTTTTTAAGTGGTTCCGAGAATAAATGTGTCACAGCGATTCACCTTAAGGTAAACTATATGGGAGAGAATAGCTCTCTAATCAAAGTTCAGAACAGAAAAAGCAATACAAATAACCATTGCTGGCTATGCCCATCTTATACGTTACTGAGGGAAGCAAGAATATTGTTGATGTAACATCAACTTAACGGGAAGCTAGCGACTAACCGACGTCCCCGTAGATGCTACGGGGTTGGATAGTTGGGTAGGATATGGGTCAGGATTGGCTTAAGCAGGCGATGCGACCATAGTAATTGCTCTATTTTGGAGGAGCATGGGAGTAAACCCACGATCTTCTACTCAGTAAGCAAAAGCGGTAACCACTTAGCTAGCCGAGCTCTTCAATTTAAATTTTGGGACCTTATTTGGTTAAGATTTCATGAATACTGATTGAAAAATAATGTTTCTTCCAAAATTCATTAATGTAAAAATAATAAAAGAACAAAGATGTTACAAACGGTTTCATAGAAATGAAGTTAAAATAGATGAAAGTAGAAAAAAGAACAATCTCACCAAATCAGTCTAATTGATCCCGTAGTAAGCGGATCTGTGGCGGTATAGTCTGGTGTACATCTTATTTAAAAAGTCCCAAATGAAGTGATCCTTCAGCTTGAAATGCAAGATATTCGGATAGGGTCGATTGCTCCAAGTGTAAGCAGTCTCAGTGCTGCAGCTTGCAGCTCGAAGTGAACCCGAAGAACGATGGGACGAGTTCGATGGAGGTTACTCCTCACTTTCGAAACCGCTTGTCAATTCGAAGGGACGTAGGGCCAGTATGTCTTCGGGGACGGGATGCAGAGAAGAATTTTACTCTCTTGAAACTTTCAATTGTTCAATTGTTAATTGAAATGTTATTCGGAAAAGTTAACTTCGGAAAAAGGTCTTACAATCGTTGTAGCATTGAAGCATCTAAATACCAACCGCAGACAAGTATGATCGCTTTCTGAATGATTTCGTCCCTGAAACGATTATCGAACTAGTCGAACTTCAACACTGAACTCCTTCGTGATTGACCCAAGTTGTACACTGGGACGCACGCCAACCATATGTGCTATGGAAGCCCCTGATTTATCCATCACTGTCGAGTTATTGCTGCCAGCGACCTCCAGCCGTCTCTGTCATGTATTTGGATGTGAAGAAGGGGTCTTCCAAAACCCTATCTCAGGCAAGTACGACGATATTTCGAGCAATCCACTTCCTGAAATGTATTATGCTTACAGCCCATCATTTCCGATAAAAGCACAACCTGCTTTATTCAACTCGACACTCGGACGTACAGTTGCCACTAACCTTGTGGAAGCCCTTGATCCTATCATCGCAGTCGAGCCTATGCTGCCAGCGTTCAAAAGTCATCCCAGCCCTGCGTTTGAGTTAAGAGAGGGGGTCTTCCAAACTCCAAGCAACAACTTCTCTGCCTGAAAAATTCTTGGTTTCCGGAGTGCCATTGTAGGAGAAATGGCTCTAATGTTGGCCTATGGATCTAAGATTGGGCCCATCGCAAAAATCTGCTATTTTTCAATTTTATATTGATGAACAGTCATTGGGACGGCACTAATGGATATTTTTGGTCGCTATTGAAAATTTAGTCGATTGCTGAATTTATATATGGGCCCAAATTAGGGGCATTTAGGCCGACATTACACCCATTTCCCCTATATGTCTGCTCCTCGACAATTGTGGTCTGAAAATGAAATTAACAGTATACCAACCCCAACATGCCAGAAATCGAGACGCACCACAGAAAATTCACCGGAAGCATCCAAATGCTCTGATCTAGTCCTGGCGAAGAGTGGACGACGTACACCATTATGATGAATCAACTTCTGTTTGTTTACTGCCGTTTTAATCATGGAAGCCTCCGAGTGACCTGCAGCCGTCCCGGCCTTGTGTGCGGGTCTGGTGAAGGGGTCTTCCAAATACTCGTTTACTGCAAGTATTAAGTCGTCCATGTGAATTAAACTGTTGATCCGTCTCTTGATTTCTGTTTATCTTCGCTTTCGATTATAACCGCCACTTCCAGCCTTTCTACGCCAGCTGCTCTTTCGCTGTTCTCCCACTCGGACCATTGACGCGACTCGCGTCGAACCCTTTAGCGGTTTACGAGTCTTTTATCAGAACACCAGGGGACTCATGACTAAATTGGCCGATGTTTATCTGGCTGCACTTGACGGGGAATATGACGTATTCAAAGAAACTTGGCTCGATGGAAGGATCAATTCAGTGCAACTGTTTGGCGACTATTTTACTGTCTACAGATTAGACCGTAATTCATCCAACAGCATTCGTACTCGTGGTGGTAGTGTCCTGATCGCTGTTGCTAACGCATTCGCCTCCTGCGTGATCGCCGACGAACGGTTTACTACAATTGAAGTGGTTTGGGTTAAGGTCAGCCTCACTTCGCGGAACATTCTCATTCTCATTCTGAACGTCGACATGACTGCAGCATAATGCAGCTTCATCTGGATGCTGCAGAGTTTGCATCGTCCTTGGCTGATATCACGGATTTGCTTGGTGAAGTTTATCAGCCTGGGCTTATCTGGCCACCTTCAGGCTAGGGTTATCCGTTTTCAGATCCGATTGCATCTTAAACTACTCCTGCCATCCGCTTACTTGTAGACGACACTGCTTTTCATGGCCTGGGCCAGATAAATCTTGTTTCCAATTTCCAGTCTCATTTTCTTGCCTTGGTTTTTGTAAGCGAAAGTGCACTTCAAGACTGTGTCATCGCTGAAGCACCTGACGTCATCGTTCCTCTTGATAATTTCTACCCTGCTTTGGATATATCTATCGCGAACGGATCTCAAATTCGTTTTGATGAAACCCCGACTGCCAATCGTCTCAATTTTCCGTAGGACCGTTTCGTTGTCTCCACAATCCATCGATAGGAAACATGACTGTTTTCTGGCTAGTTATGAACATTTGTGCAAATTAATCTAAACTATAGATCTTAAGCCACTTGCTAAACCCATAACTAGACCTTTAAAAAAAAAGTTTAACGACTCTTGTCGCTTTAGCATTAGCATTATCATTATTGACCGCCCACGGTTGCTAGTCTGTTATTACCAGATCAGCTGTAATTACACAGAGAACCAACAGATGATGTTTGGGACTAACATTCATCCTCAATGTGTAAAAACTGAAGATCTAATATTTAGTAATACCAGCGCCGGCCGTGTCCGAATGCAGGTCCAATAGGGAATAGGAAGGAATGTGTTGACGTGATACTCGCTGTGAAGGAAACCGAGAAATCCTCTGCGCTTCCACGAGAAATCACTGGGATGTTGGATGTGGGGAAAGGTTTGCAGCAGCAGGGATCGTTTTTGGTAAACTAATGCTGATTGTAGTGATTTATAATAGGTACACAAACACAAAAACGCACACACACACGCACTCGTGAGTATAATAAGAATATAAAATGATATTTAATTGAACTTTAACTTTATTTTAACTTAACTTTAACATAACTTCAACTAAACTTTAACTTAACTTTAACTTAACTTTAACTTAACTTTAACTTAACTTTAACTTAACTTTAACTTAACTTTAACTTAACTTTAACTTAACTTTAACTTAACTTTAACTTAACTTTAACTTAACTTTAACTTAACTTTAACTTAACTTTAACTTAACTTTAACTTAACTTTAACTTAACTTTAACTTAACTTAACTTTAACTTAACTTATCTTTAACTTAACTGTAACTTTAACTTAACTTTAACTTAACTTTAACTTAACTTTAACTTAGCTTTAACTTAACTTTAACTTAACTTTAACTTAACTTTAACTTAACTTTAACTTAACTTTAACTTAACTTTAACTTAACTTTATCAAACTGTAACTTAACTTTAACTTAACTTTAACTTAACTTTAACTTAACTTTAACTTAACTTTAACATAATTTTAACTTAACTTTAACTTAGCTTTAACTTAACTTTAACTTAACTTTAACTTAACTTTAATTTTAATTTTACTTAACTTAACTTTAACTTAACCTTAACTTAACTTTAACATATTTTTAAATTAACTTTAACTTAACTTTAATTTTACTTAACTTTACTTTAAATTTACATTAACTTTACTTAAACTTCTGTAGGCTAGTTCATCTCTAAGCTGAAAAAGTGAATATTTATAATATAAATGCAAAATTCAATAATATAAATGAAATATTATAATATAATCCTAGAGGTGTTTCATCATCGAAGAGCTGAAAGCAAGCTTTAATAATAAAAATCCATACATCCCGCATGAATGAAAACTGAAAAAAGTGTATTATTATTATGTAAATCTAATGATGTCATATATTCAAATATTCATCGATCTGAAAATAAACTTATCTTATTTAAAACAATGGATCTAACTTGAGTGAAGGCTGAGAAAAATTAATCATTACGTTATAAATCCAAAGATGTTCCGTCATCAACGAACTCAAAAGATGTTTCATCATTGAAGAGCTGAAAATAAATTTTTATTTAATAATATTTCTTCAAGTGTTCGTCAAGTGGTTGCATACGCAGCAAAGCTATGCAAATAAAACGGCGTCCCCGAAAGCTGTTTATAATTTCACTTTAATAATGAACCAATAGTCAGAAAAATCGAGGTTATTGGACAGTTAACAGTTTTCATGCACTTGTTATCATGCATTACAATGTTTTTGTATTTTCCTGAGCGAAGGCTGAAAAAGTGAACCATTCTAATATTATTCTAAAAAATTTCCATCATCGAAGAGCTGAAAATAAACTTAAAGATTTAAATCAGTAAATCCAGCCTTAACGGAGGACTCGCGAACACAATAAGCTCCCCCATCACTCATATTCCGAATCTGATTAAATGAGTATTTACAAGTATACAACTAAATATATCAACAAGTAATGTTATTTTCTCTCCGGGAATGGAAAAATAAAATGGTTAATTGCTCTGTCATATAAACGTTGAACATACATTAGAGAAAATCAAATAATGTTACGTTGCTTTTTCCAGATGTGTTTTGATCCTGTTTTAAATATCTGTCATTGAATATATTATAATAATATAATAGGACCTGGGGTTTATTCAAACTCAAACTCCACGGTGGTGCCCTTTACACAAGAATAAGCCTCTACTACCGATGATCTTTTAAACCTGGAGACAAAAAAGCTACGAAAAAGCGCTTATGCCTTCATTAAATTCTACTCTTAAGTGACGTTAATAAAAATCTCTTGAATTGGTCGCGTAGCGTTGGCAATTATTCACGGCCCACACAAATTTAAAAAAAATTGCATGGACAATTGTCTACGCAGGGGGGGGGGGTCAATTATCCCAAAATCCTGTCTACGTAGTTAATGAACAGCCCCTAAGAGCAATCTTCAACTGGAACGTACTCACCAAATCAATATATCCGGGAGCACATTCCCGATGCATATTTTTCTCTCGCAAACCCGTCGTCTTCGGCGTCGGCGGGAACTCGGTGAGCAATTTTCTGATACGGAATTTTCACTGAAAAAAAACCGCGTATTCACGAATTTCAACACACCGAACTGCGAAACACGTTCAGACGCACTTTTGGTACACTTTCGATATCAATTTCGTACGAAAACACTTATATTTTTGCAAAAATAGTTGCAAGCGAACCAACATCAACCCCGATCGTACCGAGCTCTTTCACGCACCTTTAACGACTCTTTTCGCTTTTTAAAAAAAGTAGACAACCCAAATTTTTGCAATCAAAATAATGCACAGACCCTAGGAATTCTAGACGTATAACAATTTTTTTTAATAAATCAAGGATGGCTAAGCTATGCCATTGCAAACTTGCCATTACACGTTTTTCGGAGGCATCGTATTCGGAGTGTTAACACAACGAAATGATGCAGCATGGAGAAACTATAGGTTCGAACGCACCTTAAGCAGACCCACCGAAGATCGTCGAATAAGAACTACTTTAAAGAAAAAACGGAGGAAGGATTTGAACATCCAGAGAAAATAATTTGGATGACCGAACCAGATTTTTCCTTTGAAGTAAGCCAGTTATTTTGATATTTTTTTCTTCTCTATCCACTTCCCGAATCGGAAAAGTTTCTTGAGTAAGCTGAGGGGCACCATGATGGGAGAATAAAAACTTTAGTTTCAATGTGGAACGATTAACATTATAGCTTTCAATCTCCCATGAGGTTGCTAAGTCAAACCGCCTATGTATAGTATAACACCTAAACAACACAGCAAATTAAGATTGTTCCACGCAAAAATATAAATCATGCCTGACTGCCGTTTAAAACGTCCAACAGATTGCAATCAGTGCTGAAAATTGAGATTGTTCAAACAAAACGAAATTTATGTTAATCCCAATAAACCATCATGAAATATATGCTTGACTCGCAATCACGTTCTTTATTCCAATCTCCGTGCTGCAATAAGAACGCTTCAACATTTCTCCACGATCGCAGTGATTCGTTATGTGCCCACAATAAGAAGTAGCAAATGCACGCCAATCTCCTACTGAGCCCTGCACCACTAGCCACAGCAGCAGCGTCATGAGACCTCTAGGGCTTGGCCCAGCATGGGCCCTCTGCAATCGCCGTGTAGGTACTGCTCTGTCCTGTGTCGTTCCAACGGCGAAGATTTATAGGAATAAGTTAATGAACTGTGTGCGTCGCTGTTAGGTTGCATTCCCGGAGTGAGGCTGCCTTGCTTCTCTTTCACGGCCATGGTCATCCCCTTAGCAGCACTACTGGGCCGCGGGGTCATTGAAAGCAATCATCGTGTATTCGCAATCCTCTGGAGAGGTCTGCGTTGGTTTGGCGCGGTGCGGTCAGCCATAGCAGCGGAAAATCTATCTCGCCGATCTTGGTTTCTTTTACCTTTTCTTTTCTTTTTCCAACATTTGCTCTTACCACCTGCCGTCTACCTCCATGAAGAAGGCGATACCGATAATTTGAACTTGATCTTGATTTTGTTCTCGAATGTCGTTCGCTTACATTATCTACAGGTGAAAGCAGCTTTGTTCGTGCAGTAATTGTTGATTTAGAGCAATTATCAGCAGTGTATTTTTGGACTAGCGTGGATAGAAGCCGTCAACAAATATTGCTAATTGCATGGCTAGAAAGCTCTTAATTTGCACTATAAGGGAGAACAACCCTGTTTCCTGGTGTATCCAAAAACTGCTATCTATAAGTGCGATCTGTCTTGATTTGGTTTTAATCATCTACTGGCGGATGTTCAACCATAGTTAATCATCAAAAAAATAAAAATAAAAAGATTGGCAGTCAAAATCGAAGCAAACCAAATGATCCAGGTAAATCTGGATACGGATTTACCAAAAATAAAAATAAAATATAATTTAGGAAACAGATACCTTCAAGCCGACATCGGCTTGCAGAAAGAAGCGCACAATACCACATGATGATGGTTCTAAGCAGACGAATTAATCACATCCAGGCTTGGCTACGAGAGAGCGTTGATTATAATGATACACATTATAGGTAGCTCTGGATGTTGCGAATTAAGATTTATCTAATGACCAATTTTCGTACAGGAAACGAAGCCGCGAAATTGGCGGAGAATATTGTTTTCAGAATGATCATTATTTTTTGTGCTAGCACTCATTTTCTTTTCGACTGCGTCGTAGTTATCCAGATCCGCATAGAAAATGATGAAAGATGATCGTGCTTCGCAGTTCTGTGTTTGCGTCTTATTTTCAGTCAGTATGGAACAATCATTGGACATTTTTATGTGTGTTTCAATAAATTCTATTAGTAATCGGGAAGTAGTTGAAGTATATTGAAGAATAAGGGCATTAGCCAACGAGCTAAAAATCTCAATAATAAAGCTTAAACAAAATCCTATCGAGCAGAGAGCAACAATGATATGAATGATTTCCCCGAGCATAAATAATTAAAATATTTGTTTAGCTCACAGGCTACAACACAGAGCCTATTAGAGCGCATTGTATGAATATTTACACTCATTGTTCTCAAAACAAAAGAGCACATCTAGCAAATCCATTTTTATTGCCATCATTCGTAGGACGAAAAAAATCCAAAGACGTTTATCAATGTGTTAGGACGGAATTGAACGAATTTAGAATCTGGAAACAGTGTCTTTTTTTCCTTGCTTTGTTTTCCTTCGATCTTGTTTTCCGTGCTGAGCACCGTGATCAGAGATGTTATGCCTCAGAACATCCCGGCGGCGCCAACTGGGATTGAACCCATGCCTGCTGGGGTGAGAGGTATTCACGCTTATCTTTACACCACTGGCGCCACTCAAGATTAGTTTCAGTGTCAGATTATGTAAATTATATAGAATTTTCAACGAATTTATCGATGATACAATATCATCGTGAACAAAATCTACTTCAATTTAAATGACAGCTTTCATAAGTTCCTCCAATGACGCATTTCGCAGCTGGCAGCACCCTTTCAGATTTCAATGAAACTGGAGCCGTTGAGAATTGACACACCCCCCCTAAAATGTCTACTTAGTTTATGAACATGCCCTTATCAGATTATGCCTCAGAAGTAGACACCAGAATAAGGGAATGATATTTTGACAAGATCTACATCCCTAGCAACACACTTTCATCATAATAAGTTGCTGCAACTTGATTGTGACAAAAATATGTTACATACAAGTAACCACAACTACTCACTGACAAGTGTGTTGCTAGGGATGTCCAGAAAGTTTTATTGAACTCGGAGAGCGTGCTGCCAATTCTGAATTCGGTTTGGCGAGCCCTTTTCATATGAAATTCTCGATTAATCAAAGTGAACTTAAGTGCTAATAAGACAAAATTGAATCGAAAATTGAGCTTAATTGGATTCTGAGATGATTTTGAGCTTCACTGGTTTAGTTTTGTGTGAAAATGGCAAATTTAAAAAAAAAATGAGTTCAGACATGAAAAAGTTTTTGTAAGAAAAACCTTTGTTCCTTAAAAGTTACCATCTCGCGATGTATGGACGGTTGGTAGTAAACATAATTAGGGGAAATGTCTCTAATGTTGGTTTATGGATCTAATATTGGGCCTATCGCTAAAAATCTGCTATTTATCAATTTAATCTAGGTGAACGCGTTATTGGGACGTTACTAATGGATATTTTTTGTTGCTATTGAAAATTTAGTCGATTGCTGAATTTATGTATGGGCCCAAATTAGAGACACTAAGGCCGACATTACCTGCATTTCTCTTTCCTAATGGAATTTTTTTCAGTATTTTTTTTCGATAATTTGGATGATTTACTAAAATTTATCAATACAACACTTTTTTGTAGGAGCTATCATTTTTCCAAAATATTTTTTTTGAAAAAAATCGGCACAAAATGTTTGGCCCTTCTCAAAGGTTAGTCTAGATCAATGTTGGAAAAACTAAGTATGTGCAAAGTGGCTTATCTACACGGCGAATGAGAACGACTCAAATCTGAGTTTAGTTCACTCATAATCGCCAAAAGTGCAGGAACTCAGCGATGAGTAAAATTTGTCTTAATCATGTGGAAAACCTAAAAAATCAGCCGAAAAATGAGGAATTTGACGAAAATTTTATTCAGTTTCGGAGTAGTACCAATAGACTAAGTGAATCCAATCTTTACTTTTCTCAAATTCGGGAATTTTTCCCTGGAAAATCCTGGGAAAACATGAGGCAAATTAACTCATCGCTGAGTTCCTGCACTTTTGACGATTATGAGTGAACTAAACTCAAATTTGAGTCGTTCTCATTCGCCGTGTAGTCAAGGTCCACACATCCAGAAAGTTTCATTGAAATCTGAGAGGGTGCTGCCAGCTTCGATTCGATTTGGCGCGAAATGCGTCCAATGCATTGTAGTTATCAGTATCAGTTATTGAACAGCTTACAGGATTTTCAAATAGGTATCTTGAATCTTTTCACGATGTCGGGATAATCAAGAAGCACGATTATTCAGAACCATAATTTTCTTCTAAAGGGTGTATTCGATAAAAATGGCACACCGAAAATCTTCTGTAACGGTTCAGAGGCGTCCCACCGATGGATCGCTATAAAGCTTGGTATTGCAAGTACAACCAACCGGTGAACACTCTTTTTTATTTTAGTTACCATGGGGATGTAATTTGTGATTAGCCCTGGTCCCTTTCAAATTGTATCATTATTTATGTACGGTCCTTATATTTGAAATGACGTTTCACATTCATCTAGTGATAGCCAATTTTCATTCGAATAATCGATTAATAGATAGGCCGGCGCCGGTGGTGTAGTGGTAAGCGTGACTGCTTTCTAACACCCCAATGGGTCTGGGTTCAATCCCAGCCGAGGTCGGTGGGATTTTTCTGAGGCATAAACATCTCTGGTCACGTCTTCCTTCGGGAGGGAAGTAAAGCCGTTGGTCCCGGCCCATGTGTGTTGTGAATGGGTGCGATATCCTACGCAGGTGTGGAAGCTGCCTTCCTGCACATTCGGTTGGCGTCAATGGATGGCAATCGATGTCCGTCGGTGATTGGCCTTAGATTGAATAATTGTTGTAGATAGACCACGTTAACCTTAGTTCAGCTTTTAAACATCTAAATCTGGTGATTTAAATCTGCCAAAAGCTTAACAGTACTATACATTATAACAGTTTTTTCTAACACTTGCTTAGCCTTCTAGTTTTATTTAAAAAAATAATAATTAAAGACCGCCTCAAATCTCATGCATTTATATGGAACGCTTTAGTTTTTGTTTGCTGACTAATTGGATTTACATATTTATATTGTCAATTTAAGTCTAAAAATTACCTTTGCATTTCGGGATTCGAACCAGCAGTCGCTGATTCACAGGCGTAAACCATACCTACTGGACCATTTAAGCATATCTGTGACAAAAGATATGACCATTAATTTGAAGCACGTCAAATTTTAATTGAATAATAGCAACCGGAAGAGTATTATACAGCAATGCAGATTTGTAAACAATAACTGGTGAACTGTCATTTTCAAGTGCAGTTAACACAATGAGGACACAAGTACGTGATTTTTTTTTGTGATCATTTGGATGCTATTTTAGTGCCATAATTGGGTAATATTTTTGGAAATGCGGTCTGAAACTTCAGTGCAATATAACAGACAAAACACAGGAATGCAAATGTTAATACCTTCCGACGTCATCGCAGCCCTCATCTACCTGGAGCTATTTCTAAAAATCTTCTCTTCCTTGTCTCTACTGTTGCCACTGCTTGTAATTATAAAGGTAGGCAGTGATTTAAGAAGAACTAAAATGCCGGAAATGCAATGAGTGGCACAGACACTGACGATATTTAACAAATCAAGCTATCATTGCTAAGCTTGCTTTGTTAAGCTTAAATAAGTCTTGTTAAATCTTTAGATCAGCTAACTTATTGAGGTTGGATTATGGGGATACAATTCGCTTCATGCACTTATAATACACTTTAGTCAGCCTGATGTTAATCAGCTTTGTTCACCTTAAATCAACCAATCAAATAATCAGATTCTGTTCTTACTGTTCAGCTTGAATTGTCACTTGCCCAAGTAACAATTTTGGTTTTATGAGGGTTCTGTAGATCATGATTTGGACTTAAAGAAAGCTATAAAACTTCGATAAAACCTGCAATGTTACTTGGGTTGGGCATCTGGTATGATGAGAGAATATCTGGGAGGTGTGATTTGAATTGTTGGACAGATGAAGAATTTTAGAATAACACCTGACTACGCTGAAGTCTTTAACATATATCTGGACGGTTTTTTTTTGTAAATCTATGATTACCTGGAGGTGTTTTGAATAGTTTCTGAGCATCTAGTATTCAAAATACCAGTTGAGAGGATATCTGGAAGATATGATTTGAATTGATGTGCAGCTTAAGATCTTCAGAATGATACCTGATCAAGCTGAAGTCTTGAACAAATATTTTGAGGGCTTTTTAGAGATCTTAGATCACCTGGAGATCTTTGGTGTTTGAGAGAATATCTGAAAGCTGTGAACAAGCTTAAGCCTAAAACAAATATCTTGACGATTTTTTTGA
Organism: Ochlerotatus camptorhynchus; assembly: GCF_037179485.1. Taxonomy (NCBI): domain Eukaryota; kingdom Metazoa; phylum Arthropoda; class Insecta; order Diptera; family Culicidae; genus Ochlerotatus; species Ochlerotatus camptorhynchus. The sequence continues at coordinate 88,314 of NW_027040955.1, forward strand.
GATCTATGATCCCCTGCAGGTATTTCGAATAATTTCTGAGCAAACCTGAAAAATACCTGGAAGGTGTGATTTGAATAATAGCGGCACCGGTGGTGTAGTGGTAAGCGTGTTTACCTCTCACCCCAGCAGGCCTGGGTTCAATCCCAGTCGGCACCGCTGGGATGTTCTGACATAACATCTCTGATCACACCCTCCATTCGGAAGGGAAGTAAAGCCGTTGGTCCCCAGTTCATGACTTGATGGGTCAATAGGTAGGGTCCAGGTGTGGGAGCTGCCTCACTGGCGTCGGTAGCCTTGGTGCACACCACGGAAAACAAGATCGACGGAAAACAAATCAAGGAAGAAAGCCTTCTCCTTGGTGTCGGCTTTGGGATCACCTACTTCATTAACGATCATGCGAAGTTTTCCTCTTACGCTCAAGTCCGATAAGGGTTTTGAAAGCCGTCCACGTTTTGTTATCGATGCCGACGTTGGCAGCGTTCTGATCCTGCTCGATGAATTCTTTGATTCCAATTTATCCATCAAGCCAATTCCGAAAATATGACTTAAATCGCTTTTTCATGCGATTAACTTCATATCATTGAATATTTTCACTATGTTTAAATTTCGTATCAAACAAATGTTGGCCATTGATTACACTATAGTAGTTTAAATGCAAGCTTAGGTATGGATAAAACTCAGCCGCAGATATTTACTATAATCCACATACAGCAGGAACTAATTTAGAAATAAAACTAAGCCGAAGGTAGCTACTACGGTTATCAATGAGCGAGCTTCGAAGTAATGGTTGTAGCTGTAATTTTTAACAGATATTAGGACATCTTTCATAAAAAAAATAGGCGTTTTTCAAAAGCTGTTCATGAAATATTGAAAAATGATCTTCTATAACAATCTTCAATATTATGATTATACCCACTGCATAAAACTTCAGAAGTTGCAAAACAATTGTTGATAATTTTTGTCGGCCTGCGCCTGTTTGAATGACTTGAAATATCCAATAGTTATCAAACATTTTCATATCGCTTTATTTGCAAATGGGACAAGTTGGGTCCTTCAGTATTTGTAAGGATACATTCAAAGCTTGACCTAGAGCTAAAAATTAAACTGGTAATGTGCGAGTATCAACCATTTTAAAATTTCTGTAATTTTTAAATTTCATGTTTTTTATATTTTTTTAACTTTGTTTTTTAACAAATTACAAAATCATTTTTATTTTCGGACATCTTATTGTATTACTTTTCTTACAATGTTTAATGAATTTGTAGTTATCTTCCATTTAATTCCACTTAATTAATTTTGGTATACATGACAGATACGTATTTTGACTACAATGTGCAGTCTCCATCAGTGTCATTTCCACTTAAGACTTATCAAAACCTAACCCCCTTATGTACTCATCCCCTAGGTAAAAATGTCAAATTGATTACTCAATTGAATTTCATTAGAAGGGGGATCAAGAGATTGCTCATTTCTTTTGCGTTTAAGAGTCTACGAATCCAATGGTTCGAAGAGGATTTTTCCAAGTCTATGTCCAAGCAGGGTTACCCTAGGGGCACGCACTACCAGGTATGAGTGCGTGATATTTAAAATACATCGTAGTAATTTAAATACCTTTAGGACAGTAATAATTTGAATTTAAATACGTTTAGCGGTATTGAAAGTAATCAACTTACAATTAAAGATAATTAATGTAATGGAAAATAATTTAAATATATTGAAAATAATTGAAGTAATAAAATATTGTCAGTATTTAAAGTATTTAATGAAATTTAGAGTGTTTTCAAAGTAATGAAAGCAGTAATGACAAGTTTTTAAGTATTTGGTCTCCTGAAAAAAAAATAGTTGGTCAGTTCACACAGGGCAAGCAAAGCAGAAATCATCAATGATGATCAGTCATCATAACGTTAAGCTCGCACCCAGCACAATTGGGTGCAGAGAGAGATGAAGCAGATCGTGAAATATTGTTGCATTAGTAAACCAACCACAACGTAAAACGCAATTAGTAACGTCAGTAATTGCTTGTATCGTAGTGGTTTCACTCACACAACTTAGCGGACAAACACTCTTCAAGCACACTAGATTCTTCTCATTTTTTGTCATTGTCTTTCTCTTCTCGCAGCCACTTTCACTTTCTCAACCATTAACAAAATTCGACCACTAAATAAAAAGGCTCCGAACGAACAACGCACATTCGAACAGATCAGCACCGTGCGACGAACTGGATTAGGCCCAAATTTCACAACTGCCTTCAAAACGCATTAGGATCATCATATGAAGTCAAATCCACACGTCCAGGGAAATGTGTCTCAAATAAATGTTCCAGCACTTCTTCATCAGTAGAAGTATAGTCGTCATTTGGTTTTCGTTCACTTGGAAATTGTTTGATTTAGTAAGAATTTTGTTTAATCGACTAGCCTTACTCCAACTGACCATAGAGTTTTTTTTTGTAAGCCTTCCGAGCTGATTTAAAGGCTTCAGAACCTTCTGAGCGACGTTTATTCCAAGACTTCCTTGAGCTTGGCTAGATAGGAATTCCACCAGGGCTGGACATTTACAGGACAGGAAGCAGGTCACTCTTTAGTGGCTAGGTCATTATTTTCAAGTCAGCTACTAAAAAGAAACACCAAAGAGTCACTAAAGTCACTATTTCTTAAAATTAAGTCCCTAAAGTCATATGTTTTTACGATCAATGTTAAGAGTAAAGAATTTGTCTTTTAAAAAAATCACATTAAAACACTTGATTTGGTAACACACTTGATTAACAGATTAACAGCAAATCTGACTAGAATAGTGTGACTGCAAACAGACGTAACGTCAATTGCCCGATTGGTTTTGACAGAATCGCTAATATTGTAATTTTGTTTTAGCATCTTGGTCTAGACTTTTGAAGGGTGGCCACTCAACCAGCAAAACCGGGAGAAGTGGGAAGTCTCAGAATTATAAAAGCTTTTTACCCAATCCTGAATCTTGAATTTCATGTGTTTGAATTATCTATGAAGATAATTTATACATTTCTAGAAGACAAGTCTTCATTTCATATCTTTGAGTATTTGTTAGAATCATCTCAAGATGCCTTCAAATTTGCTTTCCCTTGATTCTCTTGAATAAGGTTATGCTTCTCTCTGGTGTTTCATTGAACTGTTTGTACCTTACTTTACTTTTCTTGGTTCGACGGTCCCTCAGAATTGCACCTGCGTAACAATGTTATGCCAACTAACTCGGTTCGTGGATGCTTGTTTCCAATTTCTTGACCGTCTCACACTTCCTAGATCTTGCTCTACTTGGTTTAACCACCTTACTCCTCTGCGTCTTATGCCAGCCGGATTCGAGGCAAACACTATTTTTGCGGGATTGTTGTCTGGCATTCTTACAAAGTTTCCCGCATTCGTCGTTCGAAAACACCCAGTGCTTGCAGGTCCTTCTCGAGTATCGTCCACGTCTAGTGCCCATAGAGAACTACCGGTCTTATCAGTGTCTTGTACATGGCACATTTAGTACGGGTATGAAGTTTACCCAACCTCAGGGTCTTGTGGCGTCCGTAATAAGCTCGACTTCCGGCACCACCACCTCGAACTCATCTCCGTCGATTGTCACGCTTCTGCTTAAGCGAGCCCTACCCGAGCAAAGTTAGAGATCAAATTGAAATCAGAATTTGCTGTTATGATGTAATTTATTTTGAATACTCCATTTGATCTCATTTTGGTTGACTTAACGGTTAACACAGCAAAAATGAGAGCAAAATTTTACACTGTTGAATCAAACGGAAAACTAGTTCTGCTTTCAATGAAATCAATTTGATTACTGATTTTGCATTCATAATGTTTGACTGAATACGAGCCTGTCGTAAATGGTTAGCATCCATGCTTCTCACACAGAAAGCTTTGAGCTCAAATGTTACCTCGGGCTAGTCACGAATGACCTAAAATGTGTTAAACAAAACAAATAAACAATAATCAAATTTTAAACAAGAAATTAACAACAGAACTTCAAGTTAAGTTGTTTTGATTTAAAAAGTCTTGACTGCATAATGAAAGCACAATATGATATCAGACTTCTGTCACGACAATTGAAATCAAAATGAGTTTTCATAATGATAGGAACTGCAAACTTTAATATCGATTTGCTTTCATTTTGTTAACCGACTTTGCTCGGGTATCGCGCTCGGTTCCATCAGCTAACAGATATTTTGTCTTCAACGTATTCACCTTTTAGTCCAACCTTCTCTGCTTCACGTTTCAGCCTGGTGTATTGCTCCGCCGCGGCCCGAAACGTTCTTCCGACAATGTCCACGTCGTCAGCAAAGCAGATGAACTGGCTGTACTTATTGAAGATCGTGCCCGCATGTTAAAGCCCGCACGTTTCATAACACCTTCTAGCGCAATGTTGAACAGGAGGCAGGAAAGACCATCGCCTTGTCGAAGTCCTTTGCGAATTTCAAACGAGTCCGATAACGCACCCGATATCTTCACGCAGCACTGTACACCATCCATCGTAGCCCTGATCAGTCTGGCTTCAGCTTCCCGGGAAAACCGTTCTCGTACATAATCTTCCATAGCTCTTCACGATAGGTGAACTTGATATTTACGAAACTTTTGGAGAATCTGCCCCAACGTAAAGATTTGGTCCTTTGTCGATCGCCCGCCCACAAAACCGGCTTGATAACTTCCCACAAATCTGTTTGTAAGCGGCGATAGACGGCGAAAGATGATCTGGGAAAGCACTGTGTAGGCCACGTTGAGAATAGTGATCGCTCGACAGTGTCGCCTTTTTATATATTGGGCATATTACTCCCTCCTTCTACTCCTCCGGTAGCTGTTCTGTATCCAAGATCCTGACTATCATTCGGTGCAGGCAGGTGGCCAACTTTTCCGGGCCCATTTTAATAAGATTCACTCCGATACCATCTATACCTTTTGCCTTCGGGACTTTTCAGTGGAGTGAAAATGTAAAGAAAATATTCGCTTTGTTTCTCGAAACTGACATTTGATTATGAGAATTTCTTACAGGAGTAAAGAATTGCAGACTCGTCGTCTACGCAAATGGTTTCACCAATACCATTATAAAGTCATTATATAAATTTCGTCTCAAACACGTCCCTAAAGTTCGGCCCATAGTTTTAAAGCGGAAGTTTCGTTAAATCTTCTGAATTAACAATACAAGTGAAAACTGTGATGTTGATTTATTATGCTACCATGTTACAAACAGGTAAGTCCTTTCAATTCATGAAATTTTCAGGTTTTTTGATGACCACCACAGTATAGATTTTCATTAGTGCAATAATACGGCAAGATCAAAGCGCCTAGAAATCAGAAAAAATATAAAAATTTCACTCAACTTTTTCTTTAAAAAAGAGCAATAAACGTACTATATGTGTCCTAAAAATATGCAATTAATTTATGGATTACAATTTCACAGCAGATGCGATACTAGTTTTTCATTCCGCTGGATTATTGCTGAATAAATTACTTATTTGCTTGATAGGCCGAAGTGAGGGGCTAGGCTGACATTACAACCCGTAACCCTATTTGTATTTTGGTAAACAAACTTCATTATTTTAGCTGTACCTAGAAAACTATCCCACTGAGATTTTTTCTGACTAAATTTTTGGATTCAGCACACGATTTTACATGGGAAATGACCACCATTGTACAAAGTTCAAATATGCTGTAAACTAGTGTATTCAAGTAATAGGTTAAATGGCTCTAATTTTGGACTATGGCTTTAAGATTGTGCCCATTGCTAAACATCTGCTATTTATCAATTGTATCTAGATGAACGCGTCATCGGGACGGTACTAATGGATATTTTTGGTTGCTATTGAAAATTTAGTCGAATGCTGAATTTATGTATGGGCCCAAATTAGGGGCATTTAGGCCAACATTACATCTATTTCCCCTATTAGAGCGATTTCCTATCCCTCAGGTTTAGTTGTGTGGCAAATGCCACCTTTGTCACCTGTAGAGTACGGTGCTGCTCATCGTGCAGCAGCGAATAAGTGCAAATGTTTTGCAACATACAATATCAACTAGATAATACACTATTTGAAACAACGTAATTTTGTTAAGACTTCAAGAGGCGGGTGCATCGTTATTTTTGGGAGATTCATATATAAGGGTATTCAATATTAGGTGCGACTACTTGACTCAAATTTTAGGAACACAGCACTGTTGCAATCTGATATGGTAAAGTCTCTTGAGGGGTCAATGGATTCTATAGGAGCACACATTGAGATTAGAATATTCCAGAAATCCTTTGCACGTGCAAACCCCCTTCGGTGCAAACGAGCATCGAAAGATAATCAAACTACGTGAAATGTAATTTATTTTTATGGCCATTATCCTGAACATCCCATTCGGTCGTCCGAACGATCGTCGCCGCACCGTCAACTGGGGAAGCTGCACAAAGGGAGAGAAAATATGTGAAGGCTATAATTTACCGGACCGGCCACCGCAAACGGATGGCGGATGGTTGGGAATGCGCAATGAGCTAAACGGGTGAGTACCTTGGCCGTGACCGTCACCGGTATATTTTCTTAGGTAACAATCATATGGCAGGGCAGAGGTAGAGCCCTTCCTCATGGTGGTGCTGGTCGACGGTGTCGTTGTCGCCACACCACTCCCAATAAATAAGGGCGTTGCTGCGAAAGCACCGCTCAAGAGACGAAGACGACCGCTTTCATTGAACTTGACCTTGAATTGCAGTGCGCACCGAGTGCGAAGAAGCTCGTACCAGAGGAAAATTGACGATTGGAACAAAACAAAATGCTCTCGGGAGGAAGAGTCCACCGGGATGGGTTGGAGGTATTTATTTCTTTATTGTTATACAATCGAATGGTAGTGCATTTGATGTTGCGGTGAAGGGGGTAATTGGTACTTTGAGACATATAAGGAGAAGCTAAATGGGGAAAAAAATGTTAGCTAGAATCGGTCTGAAGCTCGGTCGATGGGCTGGGAGGCGAATGATCGGTGGCCACAAATCGTTTTCCATCCAATCTGAGCAAACCTGCAATTACGTCAGTGCTCCATTATTGTCCGCTGAATTGTGAGGACATAAAATCGAATCGGATTCGTTCGGAATGTATCAGCAGCAAAATGAAGGGAACACAAGTTGGTTTGTTTTATTACTCGTTTTATTATTTTTTTTCAGCTTTTTACAAACATTTTACATTTTTTACCTTTGAGTTCGGTTTTTCGTCTTTTTAAGATAGGACGGCACTTGCGTTTGATCTGTTCCTTTTTTTCTGTTTGTTTTTAATATGAGAATCACAATTAAATAAATATTTCGTTTCGTTCGATTAAAAAAATAATAAATAAATTAATTGATGAAAGCAATCCATTCCTCCATACCTTCACCCACTCGAAATGCTCTCACTCGCAAACTTTCCAACCATTTATTTTTACATAATGGGAGGAACTTGGCGAGCAAGCCCTAGATTGATGGTACCGACGGGAGAGGAAAGGAGCTTTATCGCGAAGAATTTTTTGTCACTACAAACGAAATGATCTGACTTGATGAGTTTCCATTAAAAACGTAAGATTCCTTAAAATAAGAAAGGAATGTCAAGCTTTCTATCTCTCTATCTCTCTGGGTGTTTGTGTGAGTCGTATGGCTTAGAACAAGTACAGGACCCTAATTAGCGTAAACTTAAAAGTTTATTTATCTAGGCGGTTTCGTTTTCCGTGTTCTGGGCTGGTTCGGGGTTTTCTGGGGCTGGTTCGGCGGCTGTGAGAGTATCAGCGGATGCAGGAGCAGCAGCTGGTTGTTCGGCAACAGGGGAGGCAGCAGCGGCGGCAGCAGGAGCTGAATTCTCAGAGCTCGATGGGGCAGATGTTGGTCGGAAGAAGTTCTGCACGTTTTGGACTATGCTCTGGATTGGGTTTGGCTGCTGCTGGCCAGGCTGTTCGGAATTGCTGGATGGCCGATTCAGGACTGATCCGACGGCATTCTGGACCTGCTGGATAAAGTTTGGCTGAGCTGTGGTGGCTTCACCGGTCTGGGAATTTTGCGAGTTTGGATTCAAGAAGTTTTGGAAGTTTTGACCGATCTGTTGGATGAAATTGGGAGCAGCAGTGCTGGTAGTGGCTGCATCCTGAACAATCTCAGCCGCATCAGCCGCAGCAGGAGCGTCAGCTGGGGCAGCAGTGGTCGTTGAACCACGGTTTAAAATCGATCCGATTGGGCTATTTTGGATGAGATTATTGACTGGCTGAATGATCTGCTGAATCAAGTTGGGGCGAGCAGTGGTAGCATCTTGCTTGACATCAAGAGCACGGAGAACATCAGATGGTTCCTGTTCAACTTCCTTCAATGGAGCAACTTCTTCAGCAACTGGAACGGTCTTGAGAGCGATAACCTGTTCTTCAACTGGCTTCTCAGCTTCTACTTTAACTTCTTCAACCTTTTCTTCAGCAGCAACAGCTTTGACTACTGGCACTACCTCATTCTCGGCAACTGCAGTAGCAACAACCTCTGGTTCTTCAACTCCTACAACTGGGATTACGGATCGCAGGGAGTCGACTGGAGCAACGACCTTCTCTTCAACGGCAACTTCAACAGCTGGAACCTTCTCTTCAGCAACATCAGCAACAACAGCTGGAGCAGCGGCATCATTGGCAGCAACCTCGGCAACAACCTCTACAACTGGCTCAGCAATGAGTACCTTCTTCTCTTCGACAATGGCAATGGGTTCTTCAACGCCAACAACTGGAGCAGCAGAGCGCAGGGATTCAACTGGGGCCACTTCCTTTTCTTCAGTTACATTTTCTTCAACATCATCAGACTCATCAATACTATCAGCAATAGCAGCGGCAGCAACTTCAGATTCAACTTCAGCGACCATTTCTTCGAAAGCCTTGATTTCCTGTGCATCAACAATCGTGTCTTTGACTACTTCCTCCTTAGGTTCGTCAGCAACGACAGCAACTGGTTCCTCAACAGCAATAACAGGCTCAACGATCTTCAGCGATACGACTGGAGCAACTTCAGCTTCCTTGACGGCAACAGCTTCTTCAACAACCTTTTCCTCAGCCTTATCCATGATCACTTCGGCAACGGTCCTCACGGCTGGGACGACGGTTTCCTCCTTAATCTCGACGACAGGTTCATCCTTAACGACAGCAACAGCTGGCACCTCTTCTTCAGCCACTGGCAGAGCGCTACGTAGAGATTCCTCAGGATTGCTGTTGACCTGCTCATCCTTGATATCTTCGACGACGACCTTCTCGACGACTTCGATGACTGGTTCGACCTTACGCAGCGAATCAACTGCAGCAACAATCTTTTCTTCCACTACAGGCTCGATAACGACTTCGGCATCCTTGACGACTGCAACGGGCTCTTCGACGGCTATCACCGGGGAAGCACTACGTAGAACCTCAACGGATTCCTTTTCTTCGGCGACGACTGCATCTTCATTGACAACACCGACCGGCTCAGCGATCTCAACGACCTCAACGGTACGTTGATTTTCGACTGGCACGATGGTTTCCTCCAGGACGACTTGGGCTGGTTCTTCCTCGACGGCAACTGGGATTTCATCCTTGCGCAGCTCGTTCACGATTTCCTCCTTGATGATCTCTTCCGCTACTGGCAGCACATCTTCGCGCGCCACTCGGATAATCGAGGCACCGAAAACTCCACTCAACGCCACACAGGCTAACGCACAAATTAATAAAACTTTCATTTCCTACAACAAGAGTCTTTCCGAGATCACCCGTAGAAAGATCGTCGAAAATGTGAGTATTGTTTTGGCACAAATAATTCACTAAAATATGTTTTTGTTCAGTTGCTACACACAATCAGTCAGTCACTCTCGTTTGTTCACTTTCTCTTTGCCACCGTTCTGCTAATGAGTGTATGCTCCCTTCGTTCCTGTTCGGCGTTGTGATCGACGACGATCTGCACTTAGCCAATTAATGTCTCCGACTGAATGTAAAATGAGAAAGAAGCTCGATTTTATATCACCGTTGGTCGTAAGCCGATGACCCGTTATATTTTTTTCTTTCTTTTCCTCTTTTCGCTTTCCTTTCTCACTTTAGAGTCCGCTTCCCATTCCTTCCGTCCTCCGTCCTTCCTGATCGATCCAGCGGGACTGGAGGTGGTGGCAAAGTTCTGTATGCAATCAGCAAGTCCCACACCACACCGGCCAGCATAACATGTTGAGCCCAAATCACGGATCACCTCCAGAGAAAACAGACAGCAAGAGCGAGACCATCCAAAAAAGGGAAGAAAGAGCCACTCGGTTTTGATGTGCTCACATCCGAGAAAGATGGCAAAAAGAATCTTCGGATGGAGTTTTCGCTCTTTCGCACCCATCGCCTCCCTTCTTCTACTGCCCAACCGGCCGCGCCATGAAGCATTCGAATCACGGCGGACATTCATAAACCAATTCTTTCTTCCCTCCAGGGGGGATTGGATGTGCCATTTGCCCATGGGTTCACTTATTTACTTTGTTGTTTTTTTCTTTCCTCTCGCTGACGGTGGCACCAGCAGAATCTTCCCGTCCAGAAACGTTAGATCGACCACTTGACCCCAGCTCGATGGTTTCCCTCCGTGCCCACCGTTGAAGTCGTCGTCTTTCGCTGCCGGCCCAGCTCTCTTGCTAGCTGCCGATGATGCTACTGGAGGGGGTAATTTTATTTTCTAACTTCTTGTTCTTTGCGCCGCCGCTGACCGGCCTGGACAGATCTTCCTCGTGCGGTTATCAACGGTAGAAGAATAGACTGTACACAAACAAAAGGGGTGAATCTCGATCTTACTAATTGGCATGTTCTTTACAGCTTAGTTTAGGCAATATTTTTTATTCGTAAGGTTAATGTCCCTAACATTGGGCCCATACATAAACTCCGAAGGAAAGCATTTTTTGCCAATTTTTTACTACTAATCAAAAATATCCAATTGATTTGTCCAGATGAAGCATTGTTCTAAGAAAAATTGAAAAACTGGATATTTTTACCGATGGACTCTATCTTCAGATTCCTTGGTCAACATTAGAGCCATTTCCCCGATATGGCTTTATTAGCCACCAAGGAGTATTACTGGAAAGTAACTCAAGTGCGCCACCCATACCTATAAGCTCATATACAGGCCTGTAGAAAAACGTGGTGCAGTAGCCCAACAATAATGGGTTGATAACTTGTTGCCCAGAAGTTCAATCAATTTGCGTTCTTCAACTGCGTTGGTAATCTCATGTTTGATCACAATTTAGCATTTTTTTTTATAGTTTTGCTGTATTTTTTTTAAATTGAATATATTGTTTGTATAAAATCCAAATAAGTGTATTTGAGGTAAATTTTGAATGATTGATGACATTTTACGTTCACTTGCGCGTTTGTTTAGAAAATTCATTCATAAAATCATTTATTCTTTTTCAAATTACATAGTACTCAAAAAATATTACATTGATTATTCAAAATATAATACTAAAAACGTGAATTTCAGCCTAATTTTATAAATATTCGTATAGACGTACATCTTTTATGTTTCACAAAATTCTCAGCAGCAATTTTTCATAAAATTCTACGTTCTACAACTTTGCCGAAGTCAGCAAACCTCTATTTACGAAATAAAAAAGCTTGTACCGCTGCACCATCTTTGCGGAAAAAACTTGAACTATTTGTATTCACTAAATTGTTAGTTCTTATAAATCCAAAGAACTCCACTCAAGACGTCAACTTAATCGGATGCAATCTCAGAGCGTTATTAATTGTTGCCTCCTAGATTTAATTCCTGACCCACTGTGCAACGTAGACATCTCAGAGATAAGTGCAGTAGGGTGATGTTGCATACTGTACCATCATCAGCAATGTTGACTGTTACACCCTGCCTTCAGTTATTACATTCAATCAAAGTGTGTTGTTACTTCTTACGTGATTTTCAGAGTTGTATTTTATTTATTAGGGATATATTCAATGAACGTGCTTGGGAAAATCTGTTGAAAATGCGTTTGATATTGTTTGCGCCTGTAACTTCAAACCGGTTGGTTGAATATCTCCATAGTGTAGAAAAAAAAAAAACAAATCACTGGAAATGCAATACCCTTAGTAGCACGCTTATCACAAATCAATTGTAGAAACTTATATACGACTTATTTCAGTCATAAACAAGTTGCTGTAACTTATTGTGATGAAAGTGTGCTACTCGGGACACTTACTCAACACAGATAAAAATTCTGAATAGTGATGTGAACATTCATTCACGTAAACTTGTATTTCATTTAACGCTACCGAGCAACTTGTAAACAATGTTGTTTACAACAATGGGCTTTTATATACAATATTTGCTACATTGCATTAAATGTCTCAAAACTTTACATGATATATAATGTAAACTTATATGATATGTGACGCTCCATTTATGTGCATCATACTAAACAGAAATTTACACTACTTTTTCGAACTGTGAAGTTCATGAGCCACCCATGGTACAACACGAAAAACATATAATAAGGCTTGAAGACAGGAGAAAAATACTTGTTTTTATTTTCAAACTATCTCAGAAATTTCTGCATTTAGAAAGATGATCATCATGAGCATTTTTGTTCTAAATGTCATCATAATTCGTATTAAGTGATTAAAATTCATACTTACATTGGAAAACATAGATTTTCAGCCATCAAAGCTGTTTTTTTGAATTCTGTTAATACATTTTTCACCATAAATTATGTGATGTTTAAAAGTCTCTAATTGACTTTTATTTTTACTAGACAAAATTATAAAGCAAAAAATATATTTTTAATAATCTGGAGGTTTGATATAAAACTTAAATTGTTTTTTAGCAGCTAATTTATTGGACGTTTTATAAACTCAATTCATTACAACTCGTCCTCGCTGCTGGGGTTCGGATAAACTTTACCGGCTTAATGCCAAGAAGAAAAAGGTCCCCTTGCGACTTGCGATTTCCATGCTCTTAGGACGGAACTTTTGAACTTCGTTAAATTCAAGTTTTCACTGCAAATTGGCCATCGCGGTGAATGCCGTTTATTCGCTGAAACCTTGACAGATTCAAATATTATCTCCAGTATCTTCCTGAGAAGCAACATATTTTTTTTTACAGATGACACCAACTCTGTTCAAAGTTGTTTTGAAAGGTCTGCCCAAAGGTGAATCCCTGGATCAGATAAAATATGAATTGATAAAATTACTTGGAGTTTAGCCAGTCCAAGTAATCATAATGAAAATGAAGTCCCGTCCTGGCGATTCACGCAACGGGATTTCAAATAATTTTAATGTTTAATCCAAGTCTAAACGGTGCCGGTGGTGTAGTGGTAAGCGTGATTACCTCTCACCCCAGCAGGCCTGGGTTCAATCCCAGTCGGCGCCGCCGGGATGTTCTGAGGCATAACATCTCTGATCACGCCTTCCTTCGGATGGGAAGTAAAGCCGTTGGTCCCCGGTTCATGAGTTGATGGGTCGATAGGTAGGGTCCAGGTGTGGGAGCTGCCTTCCTGGCACGTCGGTAGCATTGGTGCTCAGCACGGAAAACAAGATCGACGGAAAAAACAAACCAAAGTAAAAAAAAAAATCCAAGTCTACTGTACTTAACAACCCTAAGGCCTGGTAAAAAAGTTAGCCTAGCCTTATGCACCATGTTCTAGTCAAGCGGAAACACTTTAGGAAGACTGGAGAAAATTTACAAAACCTCACCCAGTGCCGTAAGTGCTAGGGATGGGGTCACAAAACATCAAATTGGAACATGCCAGCTAAATGTGTGAATTGTGGTGATTCCTGTCCTATGGCGGGAGATCCTAAGAAATTTAAATGTTCGAATTGTGAAAACTACAAATCCAATTTTTGAGAATGTAAGCAGTACTGTGTTCCTTAAGTTTGAGCTAAGTAGTCGCACGCAATATTGTACTGCGCCCTTAAAATACAAATCTGCTTAAAATGACGATCTTTAAAAAAATGACGTTTCAAATAGTGTATTATCCAGTTGATATGGTATGTTGCAAAATAATTGTACTTTATCGCTGCTGCACGATGAGCAGCACTGTACTCTACAGGTGGCGTAGGTGGCATTTGCCACACAACGAAAATCTCTCTAATGGTCCTTGAACATCTACAGTCTACGTTTAGAAAGGTAAATTAATTTGGAATAATTGAGTTCGAAAAAGAGAGGTTAAGTGCAGGTTATGCTTAGTAGAACGGAAATTAGATCAAAAACCCTAATACCAATTAGATTTACCAGATGATCAAGAACCGCTAACTATTCTCCATACCAAGCAGATATTTTGAAATTGAGTGTCCATATATGCCCTCAAGGAGAAGTTATGCCACCACTTTTGTGGAATCTCGATGCAGATACGCTGTTGAGAAAACAGCGGCTTTGCTTCGTATGGTTTTTGTTGACGACTGTCTCATTGTGATAGTTGGTTTGTGCATAAGCACTTTATACATCAATTGCAAAACAGTTTTAGAGTAGTTAAACGGTAGTGTCACCATGTTGGTCAGTTGATTAATCCGAACAGAACATCTACTGTCTTATTTTCTGAGTTTTTTTTTTTGGCTGTAAGACCGATGTGAGTAGTCAAGTTATATAGAATTTAGAGTCAAAAAAGCATGCATCACCTTTGGCCAGAAAAACCTGGGGACTAAAACTACAAAGTACATAAAATGAATTTACGCAAAAGTCACACAATATTGGCCTACAGATGTTTTGCTTGGTGACAGAAAGGAGAGGTAAGAACATTTCAGACAAAATTGAGCCATCTTCAACGATCATGACTTGGTCTAGAGCGTTCTCTATAACTCCTACTGCCGCAATTGCAGCTTTATTCAATGCGACACCACTCCCAGACAACCAGAATGCACGTATATTCAAAGTTGTTTTCGTGATGTACAAACCAACAAATCGTATAGAATGCAAAGAAATGGCTTATACGTACAAAAGTGGAGGCCATATACGTGCAAATTTTAATTTAATTTTAAACGAGTAGATTTAACATCATATACGATTTAATCTGTAATAACAAATTCACTGTGAAAAGACTTACGATGTAATTTGATTTGATTTGTGATACCGTACGACTGAAAAATGAATCATCGCATATAGGTCGGAAATTTGGATTCTATACGATTTAACTTAAACATAATGCGATGCATGCCATTCTTATATGCGATTTTGACTTAAACTGTAGCAATTTACGATACTGTCTGCACATTGTTATACGACTTCTGGTTGTCTGGGCTATACATATATACTACCCATCATAAGGACTCGCATAGACAAGTATTGTAACACTCATTCGAATGGTCCATCAAACCCCAAAACGTTAAGCGAGACCTAAAAAAATGTTGAAAAAGCTGAAAAACGTGCTGAATACGCTTGGGGACGATATAATTTGCGTCTTTGGAACTTGAAAGAGTACTGATTCACTTCAGAAAAGTTCGAAATCCCTTCGTAAAATACTAAAGCACTTCATAAAACAACAACTTCTAAAATAACTGAATCACTTTAGAAATGTTCGGAATCACATCGGTAAATACTGAATCACTTCAGAAATGTCCAAAATCTTTTCGGAAAGTACCGCATCACTTTACAAACGATCTAAATCATTTCGGAATGTACTGAAGCACATGAGCAATGTTCTTAACCACTTCGGAAAGTACTGAATCGCTTAATAATAATCGAAATCTCTTCTGAAATTATTGAATAACTGCAGAAATGCTCGGCGTCACTTTGTAAAGTACTAAAGTTCTGTCCAGTTAGAATCCAGAATCATTTATTGTGTTGCAGCGGCACGGAAAGTGACCGCTGCAAGAATTATTTTACAGCGGTTTGTTTACCTAGGCGCCCACTTTCTGTGGTATAAATTTCACGGTGTTTCGTGCAGTGAGTCAAAAATTATTACAGATGGAAGCCGAGAGGAGAGAAAAAATTCTGCACACCCACGTTGATAATCCAACGTGGTCCGCAATAAAAATCGTGGCCAAAAATTCTACATGGCGATGGCATGAGGAGATATTCCTGCGAAGTTTAAGTTTGTTTTTATGGACAAATTTGCCAAAAAACTGATGATTTGGCAAAGGATATGCAGCTGCGGAGCAAAGACCAAAGTGTTCGTGACGAGTAAGACGATGGGCTCGAAGCTGTACAAGGAAGAATGCCTCAAAAACCGCGTACTACCTTTCATTAAAGCCCCTAAAGGTCCCGTGAAGTTTTGTCCAGATTTGGCGAGTTGCCACTACAGCCGGGAAGTCATCCAGTGGTACCGCTATAATAACGTAGATTTCATCGATAAAAACATAAATCCACCCAACTGCCCGCAGTTCCGGCCCATCGAGAGATTTTGGGCAATAATGAAGCGGAAGCTTAAGAAAAGTGGAAAAACCAAAATGACCATATGACCAAGATGACCAAAATGTGGAAAAAAATGTGCCTCTGCAGGTGTGCAGCGTTTGATGGGAGGAATAAAGAAGAAAGTGCAAGTTTTCATTAGATACGAAGAGAAATGATTAGTATTGATATTTTTTCCTAAAAGTACAGTGAATTACCTTTGTTTTGATGTATTACCCTAATATGTACGTTAATCCATTACCGAGATACAGATGATTTTTTTATTCCGGATTCTAAATGGACATAGCTTTAAATCACAACGAAAATGTTTCAATCACTTCGGATAGCTCTGAACCACTTCAAAATCACTACTAAAAGTACTGAATTATCCCAAAAATGTTCAGACTTAATTCGAAAGGTACTGATTCCCTTAAAAATTCTAATTGACTTGATGAGTTCAAAGTTGACGATTTTTTATCCCCGATCATGTATATCAGGGGCGCAAGTGATTTCAAATTTATTATTTTTCAATTATTTTCTGAACTTGACTACTAGAGGCGCAAGCCATTTCAAATTTCAAGGTTTTTTTTATCAATTTTATGTCATCCTGAACATGTATACAAGGGACACAAATCATTTCAAATTTAACATTTCTTTAAATTTTCTCTGAATTTCTACCAGGGCCATTTCAAATTTAACGTTTATTTTATATATTTTCCTTTTCGTTTATATCAGGGCAGTAAGCCATTTCAAATTAAGAGATTTTTCAATTTTCACCTCAACATGTTTATCAGAGACGTTAGTTATTTCAAATTTAGCATTTTTCCACTTTTTCCCCGAAGTTGTGAAACAGGGGCGCAAATGTTCGAAGGTAACCTAGCAAAATGCAGTGTATTTTAAGCATTTAACTTCTTCGGTAAGATATTGCTCTCATTAAAACGTCTATAAATCTTTTTTTTTTTAATTTTCGAACCTCTTAACGGAATCCCTTTATGAAGAGCTTTGAGTGTGTTGGTTTATTTCCTTTAAATTCCGTTATAATGCTTAACTTTTGACAGATACGCGTATTTCGTCTACTACTTGCAGACTTCATCAGTACCAAGTGGTGTTGAGTACTTGGCACTGATGAAGTCTGCAAGTTGTAGACGAAATACGCGTACCTGTCAAAATATAAGCAATTATAACGGAATTTAAAGGAAATAAACCAACACACTTGGGGCCTCCCTCAGCTCAGTCGATAAAGGCGCAGCTACAAAGCAAGACCATGCTGGAGGTGGCTGGGTTCAATTCCCGATCCGGTCTAGGAATTTTTCGGGTTGGAAAATTTCTCGGCTTCCCTGGGCATAGAAGTATGATTGGACTTGCCACACAATTATACCAATGCAAAAAAGGGAAAGGCATCGAAAGCTCTCAATTAATAACTGTGGAAGTGCATCTAGAACACTAAGTTGAGAGCACGCAATAAGCTAATATGCGATATGCAATAAGCTTGAAAAGCGGAGAAGAAGAAGAAGAAGAAGAAGAAGAAGAGAAGAAACCAACACACTCAAAGCTCTTCGTCTATAAATCTTTTTTTTTTATTGGATTGCTAATTTTACCTATTTTGAAAACTATTTTTTTTTTTCGGTTTGGAGTTAAGTAGTCGTCGACTATTCGCCACTACCCACAACCACAGCACTGCCTGGGACATCTTCCAGGAACTTGTCACTACGGCAGCACTGTCGTTAAACGCGATCGGGGGCTTGGAACCGTTAGAGGATCCGATAAGAATGTGGTTCGAGGTTAGCGGTGAGGCTTCTTCATGTTCGAGCGGTCTTGCGTTGATGATTGACTCGACTTCAGTGAGCATGTTACGAAGCAGTTCGTAAGTAGGATGCAGGAGCTTGTCGATAATGAGTGGGCAATCTCAATGTGTACTGCTCCGACGGTCATACATGTTATCAGTACACCCCATCGTTTCTCTACTCTGCGACCAACCATGACCTGAATTGGCCCAAAGTAATCAATGCCGACGTAAGAGAATGGTCTCGTGAAGGCTTTCAGTCGCATCGGTGGTAGATCTTCCATCATTGGCGGTTGAGGCGTTGAATTTCTGATCTTGCATGGTTGGCTGCGAGCTCGAATACGACGATATGTGGTCCGTAGACATGGTACATAATATGTCTGCCGTACCTCGTTTTTTTTCCTTTGATTTGTTTTCCGTTGATCATGTTTTCCGTGCTGAGCACCAATGCTACCGACGCACAGTGGGGCAGCGAAGCCATTCGCGTGGCCAAAACCTCTAGCGCCGTTGATTTACTTTCTACAGCGATACAATGTTCTACAAAGTTGTTCAGTACTAAAAGCGCCATCTTTTGAATGTTTCAAATTAGTTCATTTTTACGCCACATAGATGGCGCTCGAGTCTATCTTTTGAACGGAGCATCCTAGCCGAATGGTTTTCAGGGCAAAGTTGTGTAATTTGATGTGTTGAGAAATGTTGTCCAAGACATCAAAACTCTATGACTCATATTAAGCGAGATATTGGGCAATTAGGAAAACTAACCTCTAAAATTGCGTTTTTTCCTTTTTTTCACCTATATACGTCAAATGTATAAGTTTTATACTCTGATAATTAACAAAATGGTTTGACTCATTCAATAAATACTCATTATTTTATATACCATGCTTTATTATGTAGTTAATAACATAAATGTCTCAAAAAAGTGAGGCATAAAAATGTCAATTACTCAAAATATAGCAAAAAGTAGCAGCCAATTTTTAATACAGTGATTAGTGTAGACCTAGTTGGGTAAAGTAACGACCACAGTTCAACAGGCAACTGCAGGCATTTTCATATAACATTATTTGAATATTGCATACACACTTAGAAAAATTGATGTAATTTTAGATGCTCTGAGACTGACATATACGAGAGTCAAATTTGATATTAAATTGAATCATAACAGACGTGAAATTAAAGTCAATCAAACGTAGTTTTCGTCGAGTATCGAACTTTTCATTCTCGGAGACCTTAATTTTACATGAAATTTGTGTTTACTTTTCATACTTTATGTCAAAGATTGATTCCGTCTCGCGTAAAATTAGTTATTTCTAAGTGTGTATGGTAAATTCTTTCAAATTTGTTGAAATTTTTCTTTGTGTGTAAAACATGATAAGATGTTATTGATCTGAATAGATTACAAACAGTCAGAAACACTAGCACAAAAGCACGCAGATTCTTCACTAACGCAACCCAAACAAGTGCAGTAACTGGTATTAATGAAGAATTAATTGACCGATGCGATACAATTCTTCGTACGTTGTCTTCCGGATTGTCGATCAAAATAACAGCATTTCGAAATTTTGCTGAAGAAACTGCTCGTCTTTATGTTACCTTTAATAAATGGTATCCAATGTCAGCCTCTGTCCATAAGGTTTTAATCCACG
Organism: Ochlerotatus camptorhynchus; assembly: GCF_037179485.1. Taxonomy (NCBI): domain Eukaryota; kingdom Metazoa; phylum Arthropoda; class Insecta; order Diptera; family Culicidae; genus Ochlerotatus; species Ochlerotatus camptorhynchus. Next base: position 108,015 of record NW_027040955.1, read on the forward strand.
GATCGCAAGCAATCCAAATTGCATTACTTCCAATTGGTATGTTAAGCGAGGAGGCTCAGGAAGCCAGATATAAAGACTTCAGAAAATTTCGGGAACGATACAGTCGCCAAACAAGTCGAAAGGACACTATGGAGGACGTTGAAGGATGGACATTTCAAACCAGCAGTTTTAAGTCTCCTAGTAATCTAATAATGCATCTATTGCATTCATCAATAACATCTTATCACGTTTTACACACAAAGCAAAATTTCATCAAATTTTAAAGAATTTACCATATGCAATATTCAAATGATGTTATATGAAAATGCCTGCAGTTGCCTGTTGAACTGTAGTCGTTATTGTATCCAGCAAGGTCTACACTAATCACTGTAAAAAAAATGGCTGCTACTTTTTGCTATATTTTGAGTAATTGACATTTTTATGCATCACTTTTTTGAGACATTTATGTTAATAACTTTATAATAAGGCATGATATATAAAGTAATGGGTATTTATTGGATGGAAAGGAAAAAACGCAATTTTAGAGGTTAGTTTTCCTAATTGCCCGATATCTCACTTAACATAGAGTTTCAATGCCTTCGACAACATTTCTCAACACTTCAAAATACACAACTTTGCCGTGAAAACCATTCGGCTAGGATGCTCCGTTCAAAAGATAGACTCGAGCGCCATCTATGTGGCGTAAAAATGAACTAATATGAAACATTCAAAAGATGGCGCTTTTAGTACTGAACAACTTTGTAGAACATTGTATCGCTGTAGAAAGTAAACCAACGGCGCTAGAGGTTTTGGCCACGCGAATGGCTTCGCTGCCCCACTGTGCGACGCCAAGGAGGCAGCTCCCACACCTGGACACTACCTATCGACTCATCTACTCGTGAACCGGAGACCAACGGCTTTACTTCCCTTCCCGAAGGAAGGCGTGATCAGAGATGTTATGCCTCAGAACATCCCGATTGGGATTGAACCCAGGTCTGCTGGGGTGAGAGGTTATCACACTTACCACTACACCACCGGTGCCGTTACCGTACCTCGTTCATGGCACTTTCGTGATTAAGGTGGCAGTACTGGGAATGGATATCCAGCAGGATCAGATCGGTTACGTGCTGACATTTAGGCAGCAAGATGGGGTGCTTCGTATCGTCTCCTACAAATTCGCATGCATCTACACCGTCACTATCGATGTTGAGGCTTAGATTATAGAGAGCGCTGTACTTTGGCAGGTTTCGTTTGCTCCTCCATAGCTCCCGATCCGCTTCTTGGAGTATTTGGATGTCTTCCGAAAAGGCATCGGCTTAAACAATTTTGAAGAGGTAGCTCTCAGCTCCAGCTAGTTCCTCGTGTGTGAGCAGGACATAGACATGTGTTTCCTTGGCGAGCTTCCGACGAATGTTCATTGGGAATCGCCTGACGAACGCTACATGTCGCACCAGACGTTTCCATCGAGAGATTTGGTTCACGTTGAAGACAGGTTCCCGACACATGTGGTGCATAGCATGCGATCGCAACTGACTGTAGATCCAGGATCAGACTTGATGATAGGCCATTTATCTTTTGGTTCCCAGAGAAATGAAGGACCACGAAACCATCGGCCGTTCGACGACAAATTCGGCAATCGCTGCCACTTGGTGGCATCATCGGCAACGTTGATCTTTGTCGATACCCTGTTGCATTCTGAGGCCTCGGTGAGCTCCAATATCTCCCAAATTCTATTCCTGTCAGCGATGAGATTGTGCGGTACTGCATCAAAAATCCACCTGTTGTTTCGATACTAAGTTACGTGATATCGCTGATACATAACACATTAAGTTCGTGCTGACTGTAGGATTGAACACTTTGGCACCACTTCTCGAGTAGCGAGCGAGGTGGAGTGGTATCCGTTGGTTGAGAAAATATACGCTCTGTAAAAAGAGGATAATAAACGTTAATTTCAGTTACAATAAATACTGGTTTCTTCATTACTACAATTTGGAACGTCGTAGGAAAAGCAAGGTGAGTAACTGAAAACTATAAAAAATATTGTTCAAATGTGGATTAAAAAACGGCCTGCCTGAGAAATCTAACATGGCGTGTTCGTGTAACGGATTTTCGATGTTTTGGAATTGGATTTGGTTTAGCTCACAATGAGTGAAGAGTATTTACAATATACCGCTACAGATGGAAAATTCAAGACCGTTGTCACAGTTCCGTTGCGAGGACATGGAGAAGTCGAGACTCCATCGTGAGTGGTGAGTTTGGAAAAGTGCTCTCGAGCGGTACTTCGAAGCGAATGACATCGTCGATCAGTTTAGGAAGCGAGCCAAGCTACTGTACTTGGGTGGGCCATAGTTAGACAAGGTTTTTACTAAGTTTCCGTTAGTTGCAATCGAGAAAAAGTACTACGATGTGGCCATTTCGGCACTTGGCAGCTACTTTCAGCGAACGAGACAAGACATTCTGCAACAGGACAAAAATTTGAAAAAAATTGCTCATTATATGGTAGCTTTGTGTTTTGTTATGAATGTTTCATCAATGTATTCATTTTGTAATTGTTTAACAGTTTCGTCTACGACAACAAGCGGCTTTATGCGGATTTGAAAGGTATTCAAAGAGGACTAGACAGGTATTGTCAGAGCTCATGATTACAGATGTTATAGTTGAGGGATGTCAGTCAACCGAACTTCGCCGGAGGATTTTGTTGAAAGATCGTACGTTGGATGAGATTGAGGCAATTGCTACTAGTCTGGAGGGAGTTGATGCCCAGATTCAAGATCTAGCAACCAAATGAAACGACGTTGTCGACAAGGTATACCCAGTCAAAGAAAGATTCATGCCGAGGATCAACCGATCGTTCAACGCTAGTAAGGGAACATCGAAATCTCCTTAACCAAAACGCCCTCGAGCTAGAGTGACCTCAGAGATAATCTGCTTTAATTGCGGCAAGCACGGTCATTATTCGTTTTCAGAAGCATGTCCTGCAAAAGGAAGCAGTGTAGATTTTGTAAACGTTTCGAACACTTCGAGTTTAAATGCAAATCTTCACGCAGCGCGAGGAATCCGTCTCTGATCCGTCCTCCCCCCTGCAGGAAAATCCATACTGTCGAAGAAATCAACGATAAACCCGATGATAAACCATCAGATGACAACAATGTATACTACGCGTCCTTCTCCGGGAGTCAATCCAACGTTCTCAAGTTTGAAGTTGCAGGTGGCCCGTTGGAAATGCTCGTTGATTCAGGGGCAGACGCCAATATGGTAACCGTGGATGCTTGCACCTGAAACAAGCTGAAATTCGGGTTATGTCATCTTCAAAGGAGACAAATCGTACATTTCTCGCATATGGCAACGATACACCTTTGAATATTTGGGGGAAATTCACTGCATCGGAATTGACAGTAGATCTGCGGTAGTCGATTTCTATGTGGTTGAAAAAGGACAAAAATCCTTACTCGGTGACAAAACTGCAAAACAGCTGGAGATGCTCAAAGTGGGAACGGATGTAAACCAAGTGGAAAAGTTGGAGTCTTTCGCCTGCATTAAGGATGTTGAAGTCCACGTTCACATGCAGCCACACATCAAGCCCGTTGTTCAACCTGTTCGCCGACTTCCGATACCACTTGAAGCAGAAGTGAATCGTAAGCTCGACGATATGCTGAGCCGTGACATAATTGAGCTAAAGACCGGTCCAACAACATGGGTTTCCCCATTGGTGGTGGTCGCCAAAGCCAGTGGAGGGCTGCATCTATGCGTAGACTTTTGAAGCATCACCCAATGCCGGTGATCGAGCAGATACTTGCTTGTCTGGGTGATGGCACCATTTGGAGTAAGCTGGATATTAAGGATTCTTTTCTTCAGGTAGTGGTTGATGCGGAGTCTCGCGATATTCATACTTTCGTAACAACGAAAGGGTTGTATAGGTTTAAACGGCTTCTTTTTAGCCTCGTAACTGCACCAGATATATTTCAAAAGGTGGTTGATCTGTGTGGATGCGACGGAACGCATTGGTATCTAGACAACACACGCCGTGTCCTAAGTGGCGGATTAATCAACTTTCATGTACCTCGGGTTTTTCTTCACCAAAAGTTAGTTTGGGTGCTTACATTTAAAAATCGGTTAGTTTTAAAATATTCTATCGGGGGAAAATTGAATAAACTTGATTTGAAATTTTTGATTTTTTTTTACCGTTTCTATGCATTTCATGGAGATGCAATACAGTTTGTAATTTAGGCATATGTTAAAAAGTTAAAGTTTGTACATTCATATGTATCTTAGAACAGTTTTTTTTTTATTTTATCCAGTTCGTTTATTTGGAAGGCTCAATCGTGTTAGCTTTACGGAGCCAATAATTCATTATTCATTGTTTTAAACAAAATTCACTCATATCTGTGTCTAGTAGGAGTTGGGCCGAATACTCGCGGCTTACCCGAGGTTAGAGGGGTACATTGTTGAAGGATAGGATCAGGGGAGGAGTTTGGGGTAGGGTTTCATTGTCTCATCAGAGTGTTGTCGCCAGTATGAAAGGTAGTGTGGTTCTAGCTTCGTCTGGAGTTCAACCTGCTATGGCGACCAGCGGGCGACGATGCTTAGAGCAGTTATTTTTCATTTGCTTTTATTATTTTTGTTTTCATTTACGTCACACCCGAAACTTGACGTCTACTCTCAACTTTGTGGTTTTAGTACTTGCACAGTTGTACCATTTTTGCATTCGTAGAGCTAGACAAATATAGTGATACTCTATGACAAGGGAAGTTTTCTAACTAAATAGCAGCGCTTTTAATGAAGATAATCATAAAAAATACATGTATTTAATTTTTGATGGTTTATTGTATTGAATATTTGATTTCATTTTGTAAATTGATGGAAATTACTGGTGCTGCGAACAAAGTTTAATTCAGTTCATAATTGTTAGGAAAGCTTCATTCCTAGATTGGTCTCAAATATTGCTACTGTTGTATGCGATGACTGCCTTAAGCAGATTTCGTTGATAGTTGTTGTGGCTTTCAGGAACTTTATAATTCATCCATGTTTTGGCAAAATCGTGGTGAATTGCTTCGATTGTCTGTTCTGAATATCGTCCAAGTCCTTTGTTTGCATTACAGCAAAATCCAGTTACGTGGAATTTAATGATGTGAAACTTCGGAGTTGTTGGAAGTCTCAAAGCTTCCCAACTTTCACAAAATTCGTCAATAGATTGACGATACCCATCAATAAGTTCCATGCCAAAACATTTTTCAATAACCGAGCCAAGATGTTGCATCATAAAGGCATATTCTTTTAGACCAGCATCGAGTAAAACTTCTTTTTTGGTCAGTAAAGCACGACAATGTCTTCCAGCAAAACCAAATTGCGCATGTCGAGTTGCATTTGCAGCCTTAGCCCAAGATTCTGCAATGCTTGGATAGTTTTTAGCTATGTTGTCGTAGGCACTGTTCATTAGACCCAAAAACAAGTGCAATGATGGCGGTGGACATACATCCAATACTTTCGTGCAGTCATTACCGGAAAATAAAGGTTTGTTTACACAATTGAAGAAGTTTCTAGCTTCCTTCTCCTTTCCACCTGATGCCATCCAACGTTCTGCAAATTGCTTTATCGACCCAAGCGTTCGTGGATCACCTGTGGCAGTACCTAAATCTGCACTAAGCTTCAAAATCTTTCGGTTATGGCGGAAGGAAGCCAAGATCATGTGGTTTCAACGGCTATACGGAAGAAATTATCAAAATATCAACCAGTTGCAAGCATTTCAAATCAAAGGGGAAAACCTAGTCGTAAATATTAAGGTTATCAATACAAAAGAGAAGGAAAACACGGTGCCAATTTCTCATGAGGATGTGTTTAATTGGAAAGCTGACCTGGATCTTAGCACGCGCAAGGTATGATGTACGGAAATTAATACTAGATACTTGTTAACCTATGTTGTTTCCTTGAACACTTTGTTCTGTAGACGCTGAAGCTGGCACGTAACATTCGTGTCAAAAACCGTAAGGCAATTCAACTTGGGTTGAAATCTGCACTTCAGAACCGAATGAGTGAGCTTGAAGATTTCTTCAAGGTAACGACTATAGATGTATCATCCACCAAAGGGAAATCTTACCTTGCCGAAAAACGTCCCGTTGTTATGCGTATCAGCGTTGAAGGTCTTATCCAATACATTAAGGCTAGAAGAAATGTGGATGATTGTTTTCTGAAGATAGGAATTGATGGAGGACAAGGGCCAATTAAGATAGTATTGTGTATTGAAGATACGCAGAGGCAGCAATGCAAACAAGGATTCAAGGACTGAGGGGTTCGTCAAGCTCTGATTCTTGCTCTTGCTCCTGGTATACAAGAAAATTTTGGAAACCTATCTAAATTTTGGGGACATCTAAATTTGACTTCGCTTGAATGTTTTGTCGCAGGTGAGTGTTTATAAGATTAAATGTAGCATCATTGCCAAATTTGTTATATAATACTGTTAAATAATGATTTATTGCAGGTGATCTAAAAGTAATCAACATACTAGCTGGTGTAATGGGCAATAGTGCAATTCATTTATGTGCATATTGCACGGTGCATAATAAAGATTTAGGTACTGCCACAGGTGAACCACGAACGCTTGGGTCGATAAAGCAATTTGCAGAACGTTGGATGGCATCAGGTGGAA